>NC_057811.1:152283215-152298030 GCF_018294505.1 Triticum aestivum
AGGGGCGCCTAGCAGACACCAGATCAATTGTTAGCCGTGTGTGGCTCCCTCCTCCACCGTTTTCACCCCTGGTCATATTTTCGTAGTGCTTAGGCAAAGCCCTGCGGAGATCACTTCACCATCACCGTCACCATGCCATTGTGCTGACGGAACTCATCTAATACCTCGACGTTTTGCTGGATCAAGAAGGCGAGGGACGTCACCGAGTTAAACGTGTGCTGAATGCGGAGGTGTCGTATGTTAGGTACTAGATCGGTTGGATCGCGAAGAAAGTTCGACTACATCAACCGTGTTGTGAAACGCTTCCGCTTACGGTCTACGAGGGCATGTAACACACTCCCCCTCTCGTTGCTATGCATCTCCTTGATAGATCTTGCGTGTGCATAGAATTTGTTTTCCATGCAACATTTCCCAACAGTGGCATCTGAGCCAGGTCTATGCGTAGATGATATGCGCGAGTAGAACACAAAGAGTTTTCGGCGGTGATAGTCATACTGCTTACGACCAACGTATAATTCTGATTCGGCGGTATTGTGGGATGAAGCAGCCCGGACCAACCTTACATGTCCACGCACATGAGACCGGTTCCACCGATAGACATGCAACTAGGTTTGCATAAAGGTGGCTGGCGCGTGTCTGTTTCTCCTACTTTAGTTGAATCGAATTTGACTACAGCCGATCCTTGAAGAAGGTAAAACAGAAACTTGATGAATCACCGTTGTGGTTTTATGCGTAGGTAAGAACGGTTCTTGCTAGAAGCCTGCAGCAGCCACGTAAAACTTGCAACGGCAAAGTAGAGGACGTCTAACTTGTTTTGCAGGGCATGTTGTGATGTGATATGGTCAAGGTATGATGTGATATATGTAGATGTATGAGATGATCATGTTTTTTAATATCGACAATCGGCAGGAGCTTTAGGGTTGTATCTTTATTGTGTGAAGTGCAAGCGCCATGTAATTTATTTACTTTATCACTATGCGTTAGCGATAGTTGTAGAAGCAATAGTTAGCGTGACGACCTCGACGCAACGATGCTACGATGGAGATCAAGGTGTCAAGCTAGTGACGATGGAGATCATGACGATTCTTTGGTGATGGAGATCAAAAGCACAAGATGAGGATGGTCATATCATGTCACATATTTTGATTGCATGTGTTGTTTATCCTTTATACATTTTATTTTTCTTAGTAAGGTGGTAGCATTATAAGATGATCCCTTCACTAAATTTCAAGATAAAAGTGTTCTCCCCGAGTATACACCGTTGCCAAAGTTCATCGTTTTGAAGCACCACGTGATGATCGGGTGTGATAGACTCTACGTTCACATACAACGGGTGTAAGACAGTTTTGCACATGCATAATACTTGGGTTAAACTTGATGAGACTAGCATGCACAGACATGGTCTCGGAATACTGGAGACCGAAAGGTCGAACATGAGTCATATAGTAGATATGATCAACATAGATATGTTCACCATTGATGACTACCCCATCTCACGTGATGATCAGACATGTTTTAGTTGATTTTGGTCATGGAACACTTAAATAACTTGAGGGATGACTATTTAAGTGGAAGTTCATTAGTAATTGGATTAACTGAACTTAATTTATCATGAACTTAGTCTTATAGTTTTGCATATCTATGTTGTAGATCAATGGCCCGAGCTACCGTTCCCCTGAATTTTAATGCGTTCCTAGAGAAAGATAAGTTGAAAGATGATGGTAGCAACTACACACACTGGGTCCGTAACTTGAGGATTATCCTCATTGCTGCACAGAAGAATTATGTCCTTGATGCACCGCTAGGTGAGAGGCCTGATGCAGGAGCTAAAGCTGATGTTATGAACGTCTGGCAAGCTTGATCTGATGACTACTCTATAGTTCAGTATGGCATGCTTTATGTCTTGGAACCGGGACTTCTAAGACGTGTTGAACGTCATGGAGCATATGAGATGTTCCAAGAGTTGAAGTTAATATTTCAAGAAAATGCCCGGGTTGAGAGATATGAAGTCTCCAACAAGTTCTATAGCTGGAAGATGGAGGAGAACAGTTCTGTCAGTGAACACATACTCAAAATGTCTGGGTATTACAATCACTTGACTTAGCTGGGAGTTGATCTTCCAGATGATTGTGTTATTGGCAGAGTTCTTCAATCACTGCCGCCAAGCTACAAAGGCTTCGTGATGAATAATAATATGCAAGGGATGAACAAAACAATTCCCGAGCTCTTCGCAATCCATAAGTCCATGGAGGTAGAAATCAAGAAGGAGCATCAAGTGTTTATGGTTAACAAGACCACTACTTTCAAGAAAAAAGGCAAGGGAAAGAAGGGGAACTTCAAGAAGAATGGTAAGCAAGTTGCGACTCCCGGGAAGAAGCCCAAAGCTAGACCCAAGCCTGAGACTGAGTGCTTCTACTGCAAAGGGACTGGTCACTGGAAGCGGAATTCCGCCAAATACTTGGCAGATAAGAAGGATGGCAAAGTGAAACAAAGGTATATTTGATATACATGTTATTGATGTGTACCTTACTAATGCTCGTAGCAGCTCCTGGGTGTTTGATACTGGTTTGGTTGCTCATATTTGTAACTTGAAACAGGACTGCGGAATAAACAAAGATTGGCTAAGGATGAGATGAAGATGCGCGTTGGAAATGGTTCCAAGGTCGATGTGATTGTCGTTGGCACGCTACCTCTACATCTACCTTCGTGATTAGTTTTAGACCTCAATAATTGTTATATGGTGCCCGCGTTGAGCATGAACATTATTGATACGTCTCCGTCGTATCTATAATTTTTTATTGTTTCATGCCAATATTATACATCTTTTATACACTTTTGGCAACATTTTATATGATTTATTTGGACTAACATATTGATTCAGTGCCCAGTGCAAGTTTCTGTTTCTTGCATGTTTTTTGTTTCACAGAAAATCCATATCAAATGAAGTCCAAACGCGATAAAAATTTACTGAGAATTATTTTGGAATATGTGTGATTTTTGGGACTTGGAATCAACGCAAACGAGGGCCCACAGTAACCACAACCCACCAGGGTGCGCCGGAAACCCCCTAGCGTGCCTAGGTGTCTTATGCCCTCCTTGAAAGTTGGTTGGTGCCCTTCTTCTGGTGCAAGAATGATAATTTGTGGAAAAAAATCGTGTAAAAATTTCAGCGCAATCGGAGTTACAGATCTCCGGGAATTTAAGAAACTGTGAAGGGCCAGATCTGGGAACGCGAAATAGAAGAAAACAGAGAGGGAGATCCAATCTCGAAGGGGCTCCCACCCCTCCGCCGCCATGGAGGCCATGGACCAGAGGGGTAACTCTCATCCCATCTAGGGGGAGGCCAAGGAAGAAGAAGAAGGAGGGGGGCTCTCTCCCCCTCTCTCCCGGTGGCGCCGAAGCGCCGCCGGGCCAAGGATTGTGACGGCGATCTACATCAACAACCTTGCTACCGTCAACACCAACTTTCTCCCCTCTATGCAGCGGTGTAACACCTCTTCCCCCTGCTGTAATCTCTACTTAAACATGGTGCTTAACTCCATATATTATTTCCCAATGATCTATGGCTATCCTATGATGTTTGAGTAGATCCGTTTTGTCCTGTGGGTTAATCGTGATCTTGGTTGGTATGATTATATATTTTATTTATGGTGCTGTCCTACGGTGCCCTCCGTCTCGCGCAAACGTGAGGGCCCCCCACTGTAGGGTGTTGCAATATGTTCATGATTCGCTTATGGTGGGTCGCGAGAGTGAGAGAAGCTTAAACCCGAGTAAGTGGGTTGTTGTGTATGGGATAAAGAGGACTTGATACTTAATGATATGGTTGGGTTTCACGACCTTAATGATCTTTAGTAGTTGCGGATGCTTGCTATGGGTCCAATCATAAGTGCATATGATCCAAGTAGAGAATGTATGTTAGCTCATGCCTCTCCCTCATATAAAATTACAAGAATGATTACCGGTCCTTGTTATCGATTGCCTATGGACAAATAACTTTCTTGTTGACAAAGCTATCCACTTTTATTACATTGCAATTTATTCGTAGTTTTATTCTCTCAAAGTACTCATAGTTTTATTCGTGCAAAATAGTTTCATACTTGTTTTAGGTAAAGCAAACGTAAAGTGTGCGTAGAGTTGTATCGATGGTCGATAGAACTTGAGGGAATATTTGTTCTACCTTTAGCTCCTTGTTGGGTTCGACACTCTTATTTATCGAAGAAGCCTACAAACGATCCCCTATACTTGTGGGTTATCAAGACCTTTTTCTGGCGCCGTTGCCGGGGAGCAATAGCGTGGGGTGAATATTCTCGTGTGAGCTTGTTTGCTTTATCACTAAGTAGTTTTTATTTTGTGCTCTTGTTTTCTATCTTTAGTTATGGGTAGGAAACGCAAAATACCAAAAAAAATTAGTTGTACCCGCTAAACCAATGGTTGAAGAACCACCCAAAATCTATCATACTACTGAAGCTTTCTACTTGGATCATCTTCGATCCATTTGTGCTCGTGGTGAAAACCCAACTAGCTTAGTTGAGGGAAAACATTAAATGAGCATGCTTATTATGTGAGACACCATTTATCTCAAAAAGGAAAACTTTTATGACATCATATTTATAGTTTTTATTGCAATGCTTTGAATTTATGTGAAATACATGATTTTACTTGTTGTTCTGAAGACCCGAAAAAACACCTTCCCTTCCAATGTGAGTTTAAGGATAATGCAATCGTATCTTCTTATGCCAAAAGTGTTTATAATTACTATGATGTTGAACAAATCGAAGAATTTGTTGCTTTTAAGGGTGCTTATGAAATTGCTTCTTTGTTTGAAAAGTATGATGCTACTCTTTACAAATCTGAAAATTTTGCCATACTTAAATATTGCTATGAAAATTATTCTTCTAATGCTTATATTAAACCATATATTGAGGACTGCTCCGTTGTCCAAGAACAGATTAATATTTTGCAGGAGTCTATGGAAGAAGAAATTGATGAAACTGTGAGCTTATTGGATGGAAAAATGATGAGGAGAGTGAAGAACAAAAGGAGGAAGAGCGGATTAGCTACCCGTGCCCACCTTCTAATGAGAGTAACCCTCCAACTCATACATTGTTTAATGTCCCTTCGTTCTTACCGAAGGATGAATGCTATGATAATTGCTATGATCCCGTTGATTCTTTTGGAATATCCCTTTTTGATGAACTTGATGCTTGCTATGCTTGTGGCCATGATGCCAATATGAATTATGCTTATGGAGATGAATTCGCTATAGTTTCGTATGTTAAGAATGAAATTGTTTCTATTGCACCCACACATGATAGTCCTATTATCTTTTTGAATTCTCCAAACTATACTACATCAGAGAAGTTTGCAGTTATTAAGGATTATATTGATGGGTTGCCTTTTACCGTTGCACATGATGATTTTGATCAATATAAAATGCATGTGCTTGCTGCACCTGCTTGCAATTATTATGAGACATGAACTACATCTCCGCCTCTCTATGTTTCCAACACGATAGAATTGCAAGAAACTGCTTATGCTATGTATTGGCCTTTACTTGATGTGCATGAATTGTTCTTTTATGACATGCTGGTGCATAGGAAGAGAGTTAGACTTCTTCATTGCATGATTTATGTTGCTTTGTGCTCACTTCTAAAATACAAATCATTGTTAATTAAAATTGGCTTTGATATACCTTGGGATCCAGGTGGATCCGTTACATGAGCACTTTTTGCCTAGCTTAATGGCTTTAAAGAAAGCGCTGCCAGGGAGATAGCCCGGAAGTTTTAGAGAGTCATTTTCTTCTGTCTTTTATAAAGTTTAAAAACAAAAAAATATATAGAGGGGAACTTAAAACTTCACAAAAAGAAAAGTGAAAGTGAGAAAGACGAGCACCGTTGAAGTGGGGGACGTCCTTGAACTTTGTTCATGCCCATGGAAACTTTGTGAATCTCGATTGCAGAAACTTTTCAACAAAAGTAATTATCCCCTTGTACAAATCCATTGTATTATAAAAAATAATGTTCCAAGATTTGCCTTTAGGATGATTAGATTGCTTGTTGGTATGTGCGGTGCAAAAACAGAAACTTTGGCTGTAGTGCGTGATTTTACATTTTTTTACTGGAACGTCGAAAGTTTCTAAAACTTTTTGCATAGTATTGCTATACAAATTGTTTATTTTTTCCAAAGTTTTCAGAATTTTGGGAGTAACAAAAGTATGGTAGATATTCAAATTGCTACAGACTGTCCTGTTTAAGACAGATTCTGTTTTTGATGCACTGTTTTGCTTGTTTTGATGAAACTATCGATTTTTATCGGTGGTTGATACGTCTCCAACGTATCTATAATTTTTTATTATTCCATGTTATTATATTATCGATCTTGGATGTTTCATAATCATTTTATAGTCATTTTATATCATTTTTTGGTACTAACCTATTGACATAGTGCCAAGTGCCAGTTGCTGTTTTTTACATCGCAGGAAATCAATACCAAACGGAGTCCAAATGCAGCGAAACTTATTGTGGATTTTTTTGGACCAGAAGACAACTAATGGGCCGAAGAAGTACCTAGGGGCTGCTCCGAGGGGAGCACAACTCACCAGGGCGCGCCTGGAGGCCCAGGTGCGCTCTGGTGGGTTGTGCCCACCTCGGGTGCCCCCTGGACCACCTCTTTACTCTACAAATACCCCAATATTCCAGAAACCCTAGGGGAGCCACCGAAAATCAATTCCAGCTGCCGCTGAGTCCAGAACCACCAGATCCAATCTAGACACCATCACGGAGGGGTTCACCACTTCCATTGGTGCCTCTCCGATGATGCGTGAGTAGTTCTTTGTAGACCTTCGGGTCCGTAGTTAGCAGCTAGATGGCTTCCTCTCTCTCGTTTGATTCTCATTACAATGGTCTCTTGGAGATCCATATGATGTAACTCTTTTTGTGGTTTGTTTGTTGGGATCAGATGAACTTTGAGTTTATGATCAGATCTATCTTTTTTATCCTTCAAAGTTATTTGACTTTCTTTGATCTCTTATATGCATGATTGCTTATAGCCTCGTACTTATTCTTCTATATTTGGGTTTTGTTTGGCCAACTTGATCTATTTATCTTGCAATGGGAAGAGGTGCTTTGTAGTGGGTTCGATCTTACGGTGCTTGATCCCAGTGACAGAAGGGGAACCGACACGTATGTATGGTTGCTACTAAGGATAAAACGATGGGGTCTATTTCTACATAAATAGATCTTGTCTACATCATGTCATCGTTCTTATTGCATTACTCCATTTCTCCATGAACTTAATACACTAGATGCATGCTGGATAGCGGTCGATGTGTGGAATAATAGTAGTAGATGCAGGCAGGAGTCGGTCTACTAATCTTGAACGTGATGCCTATATAATGATCATTGCCTGGATATCATCATGATTATTTGAAGTTCTATCAATTGCCCAACAGTAATTTGCTTACCCACCGTTTGCTATTTTTCTCGAGAGAAGCCACTAGTGAAACCTACGGCCCCGGGGTCTCTTTCTCATATTATTTGCCTTTGCGATATATTTTCTTTTGCTTTTATTTTCAGATCTACTAAATCAAAAATACAAAAATACTTTGCTGCAATTTATTCTTATCTATTTTATTTGGCATTCGATCTATCAATCTACTACAATTTATTCATGTCCGTTTGCCAATTTCTGGCGCCGTTACCCGAAATGGATTAACAACCCCTTTAATACGTCGGGTTGCGATTTGTTATTTGTGTGCAGGTGCCGTTTACGTATTGTTGCTTGGTTCTCCTACTGGTTTGATAACCTTGGTTTCATCACTGAGGGAAATACCTACCATCGCTATGCTGCATCACCCCTTCCTCTTTGGGGAAATACCAACGTAGCTTCAAGCCGCATCAAAAGGAATTTCTGGCGCCGTTGCCGGGGAGGATCTTCAACATATACCAGGTTCCTAATCACAAATCTCATCTCCTCGCAATTTACATTATTTGCCATTTGCCTCTCATTTTCCTCTCCCCCACTTCACAAAAATTTGCCGTTTTTATTCGCCCTCTTTTTTCGTTCGCCATTTTCTTGCCGGATCTGTTTTTTAGTGCAATCTTGTTGCGTAGTCATCATGACTCAAGAGAACACCAAGTTGTGTGATTTCTCAAATACCAACAACAATGATCCTATTGGCACTCCGCTTGCTCCTCCCGCCACTAGTGCGGAGTCTTGTGATATTAATACTGCTTTGCTGAGTCTTGTTATGAAAGATCAATTTTCCGATACTCTAATGAGGATGTCGCGTCCCATCTTAATACCTTCGTGGAATTATGCGATATGCAAAAGAAAAAAGATGTGGACAATGATGTGGTGAAGATGAAAACATTTCTGTTTTCTTTGCATGATTCTGCAAAAAATTGGTTCTCTTCGTTGCCTCGCAATAGTATCGATTCTTGGAATAAGTGCAAAGATGCTTTTATCAATAAGTATTTTCCGCCCGCAAAAATTATTTCCCTTAGAACCTAGATCATGAATTTCAACCAACTTGAACATGATCATGTCGCGCAATCTTGGGAAAGGATGAAAATGATGCTAAGGAATTGCCCAACTCATGGGTTAAATATTTGGATGATCATACAAAAATTTGGGATTGAATTTTGTTTCTCGTAATCTTTTAGATTCTGCCGCAGGTGGTATTTTTATGGAAATTACTTTAGGTGAAGCCACCAAATTGCTTGATAATATCATGGCAAATTATTCACAATGGCATACCGAAAGAGCTCCTACTAGTAAAAAAGTTAATTCGGTTGAAGAAATTTCTTCTTTGAGTGAAAAAGCTGATGCTCTTATGAAATTGGTTGCTAGTAAGAGTGCTCCTATTGATTCAATGATATTCCTTTGTCTACTTTGATTGAGGAAATTAGTGATGCCGTAGATGTGAATTTTATCTCTTGAAATAATTTCAACAACAATGCTTATGGAGGTAATTTTAATCCTAGGCCTTGTCCTAGTAATTCATATAATAATTATGGTAATTCCTATGTAAATCCTTCTTATAATAATAATAGGAAAACCTCTGATCTTGAGAATAATATTAAAGAATTTATCAACACGCAAAAAGTTTTCAACACTACCATAGAAGAAAAGTTGAATAAGATTGATGATTTGTCTAGAATTGTTGATAGAATTTCTCATGATGTGGAAAATATCAAGATGAAAATTTTTGTGCCTAAGGTTGAGGAATCAATTAAAGCTCTTTATGTTTCTATGGATGAAATTAAGAAAAGAACCGCTATGCTTAGAGCTAAAAGAGAATTTTTAGAAAAAGCGTTTTCTAGTGATTACTTATAAAAGTGATGAAGATCCTAAAATGATTCGTGTTTATTCTATTAATTCCTTGTTTAGTAAAGTTAAGATTGATTAAAAAGGGACTGGAGAAGATTCAACTTTAGCTAGAAGGCATCCCGATATTTCGGAGGGTGAAAATCTTGTTGAGAAAATTGATGAAAGTGGGTTTGAAGAGGTAAAAACTTTAACTAGTGATGTGCCCACTCTTTTGGATTACAAAGACTTTAATTATGGTAGTTGCTCTTTTATTGATTGTATTTCTTTGTTGCAATCCATGATAAATTCACCCCATGCTTATGAACACAATAAAGCTTTTACTAAACATATTGTTGATGCTATGATGAAAGCTTTAGAAGAAAAGTTGGAATCAGAAGTTTTAGTTCCTAGAAAATTACATGATGAATGGGAACCTACTATCAAAGTCAAGATTAAAATTTATGAGTTCTTTGCTTTGTGTGACTTGGGTGCTAGTGTTTCTACAATTCCGAAATCTTTATGTGATGTGCTTGGTCTTACCGATATTGAAGAATGTTCTTTAAATTTGCACTTGGCGGATTCTACTATTAAAAAGACTATGGGAAGAATTAATGATGTTCTTATTATTGAAAATAGGAATTATGTGCCCATATATTTTATTGTTCTTGATATTGATTGCAATCCGTCTTGTCCAATTATTCTTGGTAGACCATTTTTACGCACTATTGGTGTCATGATTGATATGAAAGAATGCATTATTAAGTTCCAATTTCCTTTGAGGAAGGGTATGTAACACTTCCCTATAACAAGAATTAGGCCACCTTATGAATCAATCATGAGGGCATCTTATGGATCTTGAAACAAAGATGAAATAACTTAGATCCTTTGCTTTATGCCTAGCTAAGGGCGTAAAACTATAGCGCTTGTTGAGAGGCAACCCAATGAATAAAATTTATTTTTGCTTTTTTGCTTTATGTTCTTGAGTGTTAGCACAATTATGCTAACGTTATGATTGTGTTTTTTGTGTTTTAGTTAGTATTTGGGCCAAGTAAAGCCTTTAGGATCTTCTTGGGTGATAGTTGTTTGACCTTGCTTAAAAAACAGAAATTTTTGCGCTCACGAAAACAATTCTCTTTTTAAACCAGAGTGTGATAAAACACCAATTCTTTTTTCAGAATATTAATATACAAATTTCTCACGTGGTCCTAAGTTTTTCAGAATTTTTGGAGTTCCATAAGTATTCTAAATATTCAGATTACTACAGACTGTTCTGTTTTTGACAGATTCTGTTTTCTTTCCGTTGTGTGCTTGTTATGGTGATTCTATGGTTTCCTTTGATGAGCTTTTTGCCATAGAAAAGTTTGAATACAGTAGATATAATGCAAGAACAAAATATGAATTGGTTTTCTATAGTACTTATAGTAGTGATTTGTTTTCTTATACTAACGGGTCTCACGAAGGTTTTGTTGAGTTTTGTGTGATTGAAGTTTTCATGTTTTGGGTTATCTTACGATGGATGAAGGAATATGGAGTAAGAAGAGCCTAAGCTTGGGTATGCCCCGGCATCCCAAGCTATTATCCAAAGAGAGCAAGCAACTAAGCTTGGGATGCCCTGAGTGGCATCCCCTCTTTCTTCTAATGACCATCAGTATTTTACTCGAAGCTATATTTTTATTCGTCACATACTATGTGTTTTGCTTGGAGCGTCTTGTATGATATGAGTCTTTGCTTTTTTTATTTTGTGTTTTAAGTCTTGATTCCTTGCTGGACACACCTATTTGAGAGAGCCAAAATTATGCCATGACTTGCTAGAATTGCTCTCTATGCTTCACTTAAATTTTTATGAGCTATGGACTTGCTCTAGCGCTTCACTTATATCTTTTTGAGCACGGTGTGCTTTAGTATTTTTGAAGAAATTCTCTCTTGCTTCACTTAGATTTATTTGAGAGTTAGTAAAATTTTCAAGAAATTCTCTCTTGCTTCACTTAAATTAATTTGAGTGAAAGAATTTTTACGCTCATAATCTTCACTTATATTTGTTTGAGCTTGTCATAAGCAACACAAGAAAATTAGTCCCAAAGTGATAGATATCCAAGAAGGATATAATAAAAACTTTCATGAAGATCATTGGAAAAAATAAACTTGATTCTTAGTAATAGTTTTGAGATATGATGATATGATATGTGAGTCATCTTGATGAGTAATTATGCTTTAGTAAGAATATTGGTGTTAAGGTTTGTGATTCCATATGCTAGCACGAAAATCAATAGTTGTGCAATGAAATTATATCCTACTTGTGGTGCATTATTCGGTGTTAATTATGCTTCTTATGAGATTATTCATTTCTTGGTTGGTCGCTTCTCAATCTTTTGCTAACCTTCATTTTGCACTAAGTATGATCACTACTTGTGCATCCAAAATCCTTTAAACCAGTTTTGCCACATGAGTCCACTATACCTACCTATATGCGGTATTATTTTGCCATTCTAAGCAAATTTGTATGTGCCATCTCTAATATTCAAAATAAATTTCTATTTTGTGTGCTCGTACCGCTCGCGAGGCGGTGAGGGGTGGCTAATATTTTCCATGCAAGATGTGTTATTCTCACGATGAGTGTTTATTCACTTGTCATTGCACAAGAATAAGGCAAAGGTATTAGGGATGCCCAGACCCGAAAAGAAAAATGAATTTACTTTATGTTGTCAAATAATAAATTCCTTGGAAAGTGTTGGTATGGAAGGTACCCGTGGATACGCTTAGCCATGGAAAGTGAAAGTATGGTGGAAAAAGGAATAAACTTTATTTTCTGTTTGGGAACCGCCTATGATATATCTAGCATGGAAAGTGTTGGGAACTCTAAGTCGTTTTTGTTGGTGGGAAAAGTATACCTCTCAAAATGTTTTTATCTCTAAATTTTTCGCTTTGAGCTCTGGCACCTCTACAAATTCCTACTCCCCTCCACGAAGGGCCTTTCTTTTACTTTATGCGATTTTTATTTTTGAATTTGAGTCTCCAGCTTCTCTTATAAAGCACCAACTAGGGGGCACTATGATCGTACTTGAGCATTGGGTGTAGTTAATATGCGAGTATGTTTCATGAATGGATCAATGATTGAGCATGATGGGCTAGGAATAGCTTATTTTAGCGTTGATATTTTGAAATACATGGTTGCTTGTTGATATGCTTGAGTATTTAAGTTATCATGTCAAAACTAGACTATTGCTTTGAACAACATAAAAGTCCAAATGTCCATGCTATAAAGAAACGAATATGAGATGACATGTTAGGCAGCATTCCACATAAAAATTATGTTTTTATCATTTATCAACTAGAGGACGAGCAGGAATTAAGCTTGAGGATGCTAATACGTTTCCAACGTATCTATAATTTTTTATTGTTCCATGTTGTTATATTATCAATCTTGGATGTTTTATAATCATTTTATAGTCATTTTATATCATTTTTGGTACTAACCTATTGACATAGTGCCAAGTGCCAGTTGCTATTTTTTGCATGTTTTTTACATCGCGGGAAATTACCAAATGGAGTCCAAACACAGCGAAACTTTTTGTGGATTTTTTTGGACCAGAAGACAACCAATTGGCAGAAGAAGCACTTGGGGCTGCTTCGAGGGGAGCACAACCCACCAGGGCGCGCCTGGAGGCCCAAGCGCGCCCTGGTGGGTTGTTCCCACCTCGGGTGCCCCCGGACCGCCTCTTTACTCTATAAATACCCCAATATTCCAGAAACCATAGGGGAGTCGAGGAAAATCAATTCCAGCCGCCGCTGAGTCCAGAACCACCAGATCCAATCTAGACACCATCATGAAGGGGTTCACCACTTCCATTGGTGCCTCTCCGATGATGCATGAGTACTTCTTTGTAGACCTTCGGGTCCGTAGTTAGTAGCTAGATGGCTTCCTCTCTCTCGTTTGATTCTCAATACAATGGTCTCCTGGAGATCCATATGATGTAACTCCTTTTGCGATGTGTTTGTTGGGATCGGATGAACTTTGAGTTTATGATCAGATCTATCTTTTTATCCATGAAAGTTATTTGAGTTTCTTCGATCTCTTATATGCATGATTGCTTATAGCCTCGTATTTCTTCTCCGATATTTGGGTTTTGTTTGGCCAACTTGATCTATTTATCTTGCAATGGGAAGAGGTGCTTTGTAGTGCCTTCGATCTTACGGTGCTTGATCCCAGTGACATAAGGGGAACCAACACGTATGTGTCGTTTCTACTAAGGATAAAATAATGGGGTCTGTTTCTACATAAATAGATCTTGTCTACATCATGTCATCGTTCTTATTGTATTACTCCGTTTCTCCATGAACTTAATACACTAGATGCATGCTGGATAGCGGTCGATGTGTTGAATAATAGTAGTAGATGCAGGCAGGAGTCGGTCTACTAATCTTGGACGTGATGCCTATATAATGATCATTTGTCAGTGTAAAAAAGTAGGGGTCCCTTTTTGCACCCCTTTACTTGTGCGCGGGCAGTCGCAGCCCCACGCCCCCAGCCACGCTTGGCGGGGCAGAGGAAGCAAAGGCACAAGACGATCAGACCAACGCCAAGCCGGAAACACAAAGAGCAGAAGGGCGAAATGGACTCTCCCGACAAGGCCCTTGCCGGGGCGGCCTCCACAGCCCCGGCAAGAACCTTGCCAGGGCAACTTGCCCAGTACCAACCGGGCTGCCACCCTTAAGCCTGAGAGTTCCGATGCCCTCAACCACATTGGAACCAATGCTCGGGAGGCACCTCCATGGTGGCATGCAGATCTTTGTGAAGACCAAGAACATGCAAGATCAGATGAGAATCAGAAGACGGAGATCCTCAGTGAGATCCTTGCCGAGGATACCCATGAGGCCCACCCCCCGGCAAGGCCCTTGCCGGGGATGCCCACGACGTCGCGGCAAGACCCTTGCTGGGACCCCGGCAAGACTCTTGCCGAAGACATCCGCGGGGCCGTAGCGAGGCCCACATCTGCCAAGATTCCACTGCCTTTCCCATGTAGCTGCCAGCCCACCAACTAGGCGAGCACCTGCTTGGCGACGTGCGGCCTCTAGGCCAACTCAGCAAGCACCTGCGTGGTGGCATGCAGATCTCCATGAAGACTCTGCCACCGCACCAACTCAGCAGCCAGCCAGCCAGCGTGGCACTACCCGCCTCGTCAGTTCGGACGCGCGTCGAAGCCAAGCGAGGCGGCGACAGCTGGGACGAGCTTCCTTGCCATCCCCGATAAAGCAAGAAGGGCACGTCGGCGGTGCATTAAATGCATTTGTCCTATGGTGCCAGAGGATAGACTCGGCCACTGTATAGCTTTCCACCTCCTGTGTGCCACTATGGCAGCCCCTTTGTCTATAAAAGGAGGCCTGCGGCATACTAGGGGAGGATTCAGACTTTTTGGACCCTGCACGCCTTGTAGCTAGTCCAAGAACACCAGATAAACAGAAACCACCAGGAGTAGGGCATTACGCATCACTTGCGGCCCGAACCTGG
>NC_057811.1:152298322-152382797 GCF_018294505.1 Triticum aestivum
ACAGCCCCGCGCCCGCCAACCGTAGCAAAAGAGATTCCTCGTGATCCCATAGGTGTCGTTTCCCCCGACATCTTTGGCGCGCCAGGCAGGGGGCGTAGGCCATGGAAATCTGGGTTTGGAGCTGACGCGGGGACTCTTTCATGAGGATGGCTCGAAGGGAGAGGGCGACGTTGATCAACCGCCCTTTGATGTCGTCCGTAGCCTTGACGGCCATCCGCGTGGCCCCAAAAAGCTAAGTCATGCGAAATTTTAGCTAATTTCATTTATATAAGTCTATCCTCCCCAAAAGATCTCATTCCTTGTACGGGAAACCTTCACGCAATGGGACCCTTCTGCTATTGGCAACACCCTTGTCTCTGTCTCGAGTCCGCTCGACAGTTCATGCAGCCGCGCTGAGAACGGCAAGGTGGCCTACCCGCTACCAGCAGCGCTCTTGTCCTGTTTCGAGTTTGCTCGACAGTTCAAGCGACCGCGCTGGCAGTGGCAAGGTGGCTTGCCCAGCAGCAAGCGCCCTTCCGGCAGGGTGCTAAGGATCCGTCCTCAAAGCACGATGGCATGGGTTTACGTGCCGACAACCTTATCTCAACAAACGTAGGGTGCAAACATACAAAGAAAGGTCTAACGGGAAGATGGCATGCGTGATACTGAAGCATTGCATAGTTATATTACATCAGATAATCGCTGCGGTTCTAACTAAAGATAAAAATTGTCTTGGTCATGAACCTGCAGCGGCGATGAGAAACGGGGTGCCTAGTCCCGGCGCTGGCCCTCTATCCACCGAACTCCATCGACGCGGCTGATGATGGGCTGGATACGCTCCTTGAGCGCCGCGAGGTCCACGTCCTCCGGCAAGCTCTCCAGCACGGTGTCGAAGTCGAGGTTGGGTTTCCAGTACGCCACCTTGGTGAGGACCTTGGTCAGGGCACCCCGGCAAAGCTTCCGGGCCTCATTGGCCAGAGAGGTCGCTCTGTTGGAGCGGAATTGCTCCAGGGCTCCAAGAACGCCCTCGAAGAACAGGGTCAGTTTGGCGTTGGGGCTCACGTTCGGCTCCGGGGCATACCTCACATTCGGCATCCCCATGGCCGCCAGCTTCGTGGTGATCCTGCCGGCAACGTCGGCGAGGCTGCTGACCCAGAGGTTTTTGCCCTTCACGAAATCCTCGTGGTTGGCGGAATCATTCCTCCGCAGTTGCCTCTCCTTCTCCAGGTCCTTGGTCAGGGTCTCCTCCCAGGCCCTGACCTCGGAAAGCGTCCCCTCAAGACCCTCCAGCTTCAGCTTCAGGTCTTTGATGGAGTCGTTGGCCTTGGAGAACTGCTCAGCCTTGCCGAGGACGGCGGCCTGCGCCTCCACCAAGGCGTCGTTGAGCGTGTCCTTCTCCTTCGCCACCTCGAGGGCCTGTCTCTTCAGGCCATCCCGCTCCACCTCCAGCTCCTTCACCTTGCCGGCGTGGACCAGGGCTTGGGCATTGAGCGCCTCCCTGTGCCTCTGCTCCAGCTCCTGAGTCCGCTGCGCGACAAGCTTCTCGATCTCCTCATCCTTGCCATAGAGTGTTGCGGCGAGCGCCTCCTCACGGGCGGCAAGGTCCTCCTCTTGGGAGTTCAGCAGAGCCTGGTGCAGTTGTCGAGCGGCCTCATCTTTGGCGGCCTGCTCCTTCACTAGCTCCTGGGCCTTTTTGATGTTAGCTTGCTTCAGGAGGAGCTCTTGTTTGCGCTCGGCCAGCTCGTCTTGGATCTCCTTCAGTTCCCGGTGGGCGTCGCGGAGTCAGGCTTGCATCTCAGTGACGCGCTCCTTGAAATCTGCTTCCGCTTTGTCCACCACTGCCATCTTGGATTTCGCCTTGTCGGAGCACGTGCGGTGGAGCGCCTGGAGCTTCTAGAAGTTAGCGTTCATGGCTCAGAGAAGCTGCTCCTCTTGGGAACCGCCATCACCGGGGCTCGGCTCGTCAACAACTTGAAGACCAGCGGTGGCAAGCACCTCGTCTTCATACACCTCCCCCTCGGCTGGCGCCCTGGTGCCCACCGCCCCTGGGAGGTGAACGAAGATGCTATCACCCACTTTCAGGTACGTGCCCGGGGAGGGGGCCGGAGGGGAAGGTTGTTGATCGTTGGCCACCTCCTCCTCCTCGGCGGCAGCCTTGCCGGCCTCCCCTGCGGCGGCCTCACCAGCCCCTCCGGCAGCAGCCTTGCCGACCTCTCCAGCAAGCCCCTTGCTGGCCTCCCTGGCAGGCTCCTTGGCGGCCTCTCCAGCGGCGGTCTTGGCGGCCTCCTCGGCGGCGATCTTGTTGGCCTCGGCCTCGGCGTCCCTGGCGACCTCCTCGATAACGATGTCGATATCCTCCCGGTCCGCCGAGGAAGGATCTGGATACCAAGAAGAGAGGATGAGATGGGGCCAAGGTCCAGATTCAAAAAGAAGAAGAAAGAACAAGAACAGAAAACAAACAACTTACCTGCACTAGGCTGGGAAGAAGTGGCGCCCTCCCCTCCAACATTCGTTGCCGGGGCAGAACCATCGGCACCCAAGCTCTCCCCCTCCTCCTCCATATGTGTGGGCTCGGTGGTGGATGCCCTTGAAGGAAATATGCCCAAGAGGCAATAATAAAGTTGTTATTTATATTCCCTCATATCATGATAAATGTTTATTATTCATGCTAGAATTGTATTAACCGGAAACTTAGTACATGTGTGAATACATAGACAAACAGAGTGTCACTAGTATTCCTCTACTTGACTAGCTCGTTGAATCAAAGATGGTTAAGTTTCCTAGCCATAGACATGAGTTGTCATTTGATTAACGGGATCACATCATTAGAGAATGATGTGATTGACTTGACCCATTCCGTTACCTTAGCACTTGATCGTTTAGTATGTTGCTATTGATTTCTTCATGACTTATACATGTTCCTATGACTATGAGATTATGCAACTCCCGAATACCGGAAGAACACCTTGTGTGCTATCAAATGTCACAACGTAACTGGGTGATTATAAAGATGCTCCACATGTGTCTCCGAAGGTGTTTGTTGGGTTGGCATAGATCGAGATTAGGATTTGTCACTCCGAGTATCGGAGAGGTATCTCTGGGCCCTCTCGGTAATGCACATCATTATAAGCCTTGCAAGCAATGTAACTAATGATTTAGTTGTGGGATGATGCATTACAGAACGAGTAAAGAGACTTACCGGTAACGAGATTGAACAGGTATTGAGATAGCGACGATCGAATCTCGGGCAAGTAACATACCGATGACAAAGGGAACAATGTATGTTGTTATGCGGCTTGACCGATAAAGATCTTCGTAGAATATGTAGGAGCCAATATGAGCATCCAGGTTCCGCTGTTGGTTATTGACCGGAGATGAGTCTCGGTCATGTCTACATAGTTCTCGAACCCGTAGGGTCCGCACGCTTAACGTTCGGTGACGATCGGTATTATGAGTTTACGTGTTTTGATGTACCTAAGGTTGTTCGGAGTCCCGGATGAGATCAGGGACATGACGAGGAGTCTCAAAATGTTCGATACGTAAAGATCGATATATTGGAAGGCTATATTCGGACATCGGAAAGGTTCTGAGTGGTTCGGGTATTTATCGGAGTACCGGAGTTACGGGAATTCGCCGGGGAGTATATGGGCCTTATTGGGCTTTAGGGGAGAGAGAGAGGGGCTGACTAGGGTAGGCCGCACCCCCCCCAAGGCCTAGTCCGAATTGGACTAGGGGGAGGGGCGGCGCCCCCTCCTTCCTTCTCTTCTCTCTTCCCCTTCCTTCTCTCCTACTCCTACTACTTGGAAGGGGGGAATCCTACTCCCGGTTGGAGTAGGACTCCCCAGGGCGCGCCATAGTTGAGGGCCGGCCCTCCCCCTCCTCCACTCCTTTATATATGGGGGAGGGGGCACCCCATAGACACACAAGTTGATCATTGATCTCTTAGCCGTGTGCGGTGCCCCCCTCCACCATAATCCACCTCGGTCATATCGTCATAGTGCTTAGGCGAAGCCCTACGCCGGTAACTTCATCATCACCATCATCACGCCGTCGTGCTGACAAAGCTCTCCCTCGAAGCTCTACTGGATCATGAGTTCGTGGGACGTCAGCGAGCTGAACATGTGCAGATCGCGGAGGTGCCGTACGTTCGGTACTAGGATCGGTCGATCGTGAAGACGTACGACTACATCAACCGCGTTGTCATAATGCTTCCGTTTTCGGTCTATGAGGGTACATGGACAACAATCTCCCCTCTCGTTGCTATGCATCACCATGATCTTGCGTGTGCGTAGGATTTTTTTTGAAATTACTACGTTCCCCAACTGTGGCATCCGAGCCAGGTTTATGCGTAGATGTTATATGCACGAGTAGAACACAAGTGAGTTGTGGGCGCAACTAGTCATACTGCTTACCAGCATGTCATACTTTGATTCGGCGGTATTGTTGGATGAAGCGGCCCGGACCGACAATACGCGTACGCTTACGCGAGACTGGTTCTACAGATGTGCTTCGCACACAGGTGGCTGGCGGGTGTCAGTTTCTCCAACTTTAGTTGAATTGAGTGTGGCTACGCCCGGTCCTTGTTGAAGGTTAAAACAACACATACTTGACGAAATATCGTTGTGGTTTTGATGCGTAGGTATGAACGGTTCTTGCTCAGCCCGTAGCAGCCACGTAAAACATGCAACAACAAAGTAGAGGACGTCTAACTTGTTTTTGCAGGGCATGTTGTAATGTGATATTGTCAAGACATGATGCTAAATTTTATTGTATGAGATGATCATGTTTTATAACGGAGTTATCGACAACTGGTAGGAGCCATATGGTTGTCGCTTTATTTATGAAATGCAATCGCCATGTAATTGCTTTACTTTATCACTAAGCGGTAGCGATAGTTGTAGAAGCAATAGTTGGCGAGACGACAACGATGCTACGATGGAGATCAAGGTGTCGCGCCAGTGACGATGTTGATCATGAAGGTGCTTTGGAGATGGAGATCAAAGGCACAAGATAATGATGGCCATATCATATCACTTATATTGATTGCATGTAATGTTTATCCTTTATGCATCTTATTTTGCTTAGTTCGACGGAAGCATTATAAGATGATCTCTCACCAAATTTCAAGGTACAAGTGTTTTCCCTGAGTATGCACCGTTGCGACAGTTCTTCGTGCTGAGACACCACGTGATGATCGGGTGTGATAAGCTCTACGTTCACATACAACGGGTGCAAGCCAGTTTTGCACACGCAGAATACTTGGTTTAAACTTGACGAGCCTAGCATATGCAGATATGGCCTCGGAACGTGAATCATATAGAAGATATGATCAACATAGTGATGTTCACCATTGAAAACTACTCCATCTCACGTGATGATCGGACATGGTTTAGTTGATATGGATCACGAAATCACTTAGATGATTAGAGGGATGTCTATCTAAGTGGGAGTTCTTAAGTAATATGATTAATTGAACTTTAATTTATCATGAACTTAGTCCTGGTACTATTAGCATATCTATGTTGTAGATCAATAGCTCGCGTTTAGCTCCCCTGTTTTATTCTTGATATGTTCCTAGAGAAAACTAAGTTGAAAGATGTTAGTAGCAATGATGCGGATTGGATCCGTGATCTGAGGATTATCATCATTTCTGCACAGAAGAATTATGTCCTTGACGCACCACTAGGTGACAGACCGATTGCAGGAGCAAATGCAGACGTTATGAACGTTTGGCCAGCTCGATATGATGACTACTTGATAGTTTAGTGCACGATGCTTTACGGCTTAGAATCGGGGCTTCAAAGATGTTTTTGAAATGCCATGGAGCATATGAGATGTTCCAAGAGTTGAAATTAGTATTTCAGACTCATGCCCATGTCAAAAGGTATGAGACCTTTGACAAGTACTTTGCCTACAAGATGGGGGAGAATAGCTCAGCTAGTGAGCATGTGCTCAGAATGTCTGCGTACTACAATCACTTGAATCAAGTGGGAGTTAATCTTCTAGATAAGATAGTGATTGACAGAGTTCTCTAGTCACTATCACCAAGTTACTAGAACTTCGTGATGAACTATAATATGCAAGGGATAACGGAAACGATTCCCAAGCTCTTCGTAATGCTGAAATCGACGAAGGTAGAAATCAAGAAAAGCATCGTTGATGGTTGACAAGACCACTAGTTTTAAGAAAAGGTCAAAGGGAAGAAGGGGAACTTCAAAAAGAACAGCAAGCAAGTTGCTGCTCCCGTGAAGAAGCCCAAAGCTAGACCCAAGCCTGAAACAGAGTGCTTCTACTTGGTCACTGGAAGTGGAACTGCCCTAGAACTTGGCGGATAAGAAGGATGGAAAAGTGAACAAAGGTATATTGGATATACATGTTATTGATGTGTACTTTACTAGTGTTTATAGCAACCCCTCGGCATTTGATACTGGTTCAGTTGCTAAGAGTAGTAACTCGAAACGGGAGTTGCAGAATGAACAGAAACTAGTTAAGGGCGAGGTGACGATGTGTGTTGGAAGTAGTTCCAAGATTGATATGATCATCATCGCACACTCCCTATACTTTCGGGATTAGTATTGAACCTAAATAAGTGTTATTTAGTGTTTGCGTTGAGCATGAATATGATTTGATCATGTTTATTGTAATACGGTTATTCATTTAAGTTAGAGAATAATTGTTGTTCTGTTTACATGAATAAAACCTTCTATGGTCATACACCCAATGAAAATGGTTTGTTGGATCTCGATTGTAGTGATACACATATTCATAATATTGAAGCCAAAAGATGCAAAGTTAATAATGATAGTGCAACTTATTTGTGGCACTCCGTTTAGGTCATATTGGTGTAAAGCGCATGAAGAAACTCCATGCTAATGGGATTTTGGAATCACCTGATTATGAATCACTTGATGCTTGTGAACCATGCCTTATGGGCAAGATGACTAAGACTCCGTTCTCCAGAACAATGGAGCGAGCAACTGACTTATTGGAAATAATACATACTGATGTATGCTATCCGATGAGTGTTGAGGCTCGCAGCGGGTACCGTTATTTTCTGACCTTCACAGATGATTTGAGCAGATATAGGTATATCTACTTGATGAAACATAAGTCTGAAACATTTGAAAAGTTCATATAATTTTAGAGTGAAGTGGAAAATCATCGTAACAAGAAAATAAAGTTTCTATGATCTGATCATGGAGAAGAATATTTGAGTTACGAGTTTGGTCTTTATTTGAAACAATGCAGAATAGTTTCGCAACTCACGCCACCTGGAACACCACAGCATAATGGTGTGTCTGAACATCGTAACCGTACTTTATTAGATATGGTACAATCTATGATGTCTCTTATCGATTTACCACTATCATTTTGGGGTTATGCATTAGAGATAGCTGCATTCACATTAAATAGGGCACCATCTAAATCCGTTGAGACGACACCATATGAACTGTGGTTTGGCAAGAAACCAAAGTTGTCGTTTCTTAAAGTTTGGGGTTGTGATGCTTATGTGAAAAAGTTTCATCCTGATAAGCTCAAACCCAAATCGGAGAAATGTGTCTTCATAGGATACCCAAAGGTGACAGTTGGGTACACCTTCTATCACAGATCCGAAGGCAAGACATTCGTTGCTAAGAATGTATCCTTTCTAGAGAAGGAGTTTCTCTCGAAAGAAGTGAGTGGGAGGAAAGTAGAACTTGATGATGTAACTGTGCCTGCTCCCTTATTGGAAAGTAGTTCATCACAGAAATCTGTTCCTGTGACTCCTACACCAATTAGTGAGGAAGCTAATGATGATGATCATGTAACTTCAGATCAAGTTACTACCGAACCTCGTAGGTCAACCAGAGTGAGATCCGCACCAGAGTGGTACAGTAATCCTGTTCTGGAGGTCATGTTACTTGACCATGACGAACCTATGAACTATGAGGAAGCGATTATGAGCCCAGATTCCGTGAAATGGCTTGAGGCCATGAAATCTGAGATGGGATCCATGTATGAGAGAAAAGTGTGGACTTTGGTTGACTTGCCCGATGATCAGCAAGCCATAGGAAATAAATGGATCTTCAAGAGGAAGACGGACGCTGATAGTAGTGTTACTATCTACAAAGCTAGACTTGTCGAAAAAGGTTTTGACAAAGTTCAAGGTGTTGACTACGATGAGATTTTCTCACTCGTAGCAATGCTTAAGTCTGTCCGAATCATGTTAGCAAATTGCCACATTTTATGAAATCTGGCAAATGGATGTCAAAACTACATTCCTTAATGGATTTCTTAAAGAAGAGTTGTATATGATGCAACCAGAAGGTTTTGTCAATCCTAAAGGTGCTAACAAAATGTGCAAGCTCCAGCAATCCATCTATGGACTGGTGGAAGCATCTCGGAGTTGGGATATACGCTTTGATGAGTTGATCAAAGCATATAGTTTTATACAGACTTGAGGTGAAGCCTGTGTTTACAAGAAGTGAGTGGGAGCACTAAGGGAGTCCTGGATTAGGGGGTCCTCGGACTGCCGGACTATATACTTTGGCCGGACTATTGGACTATGAAGATACAAGATTGAAGACTTCATCCCGTGTCCGGGTGGGACTCTCCTTGGCGTGGAAGGCAAGCTTGGCAATTCGGATATGTAGATCTCCTCCCTTGTAACCGACTCTGTGTAACCCTAGCCCCCTCCGGTGTCTATATAAACCGGAGGGTTTAGTCTGTAGGACAACAACAATCATAATCATAGGCTAGCTTCTAGGGTATAGCCTCTACGATCTCGTGGTAGATCAACTCTTATAATACATCTATCATCAAGATCAATCAAGCAGGAAGTAGGGTATTACCTCCATCGAGAGGGCCCGAACCTGGGTAAACATTGTATCCCCCGCCTCCTGTTACCATCCGCCTTAGACGCATAGTTCGGGACCCCTACCCGAGATTCCGCCAGTTTTGACACCGACATTGGTGCTTTCATTGAGAGTTCCACTGTGCCATCATCATAAGGCTTGATGGCTCGTCTTGTTGTCAAGGACAACATCACCTCTGGGGGAGCCCTGGCTGTAGGCCAAACTCTCCGACTAGGCGGCTTCGTCATGACAGCCCATTCGGCCGTTGCACCGACGATTGAGGGAGTCCTGGATTAGGGGGTCCTCGGACTGCCGGACTATATACTGTGGCCGGACTATGGGACTATGAAGATACAAGATTGAAGACTTCGTCCCGTGTCCGAATGGGACTCTCCTTGGCGTGGAAGGAAAGCTTAGCAATTCAGATCTATAGATCTCCTCCCTTATAACCGACTCTGTGTAACCCTAGCCCCTCCGGTGTCTATATAAACCGGAGGGGTTAGTCTGTAGGACAACAACAATCATAATCATAGGCTAGCTTCTAGGGTTTAGCCTCTATGATCTCGTGGTAGATCAACTCTTGTAATACTCATATCATCAAGATACATCAAGCAGGAAGTATGGTATTACCTCCATCGAGAGGGCCCGAACCTGGGTAAACATTGTGTCCCCCGCCTCCGGTTACCATCCGCCTTAGACGCATAGTTCGGGACCCCCTACCCAAGATCCGCCGGTTTTGACACCGACATTGGTGCTTTCATTGAGAGTTCCACTGTGCCGTCACCATAAGGCTTGATGGCTCCTTCGATCATCGGTAACGATGCTATCCAGGGTGAGGTTTTTCTCCCCGAACAGATCTTCGTATTCGGCGGCTTCGCACTGTGGGCCAACTCGCTTGCCCATCTGGAGCAGATCGAGAGCTACGCCCCTGGCCGTCAGGTCCGGTTTGGAAGCCTAAACTATACTGCTGACATCCGCGGAGACTTGAACTTTGACGGAGTCGAGCCCATGTCAGGTGCGCCGCACAATCATGACGAGCATGCTTAGCTCTGCCATCAGACATTGTTTGGGAGATCACACCTGTGGCTACTCTGGCCCTCAATCCGGAGCAGACTGCGCCGTCCGAGGACGGGTAGATGGACCCTGCCACGGAGGCCGCACACTCAGTGGCGATAGAGCCGAATACTGACTTCACCTCTTACGAGACCTATGTTGCCGGACTCTTGGATTCGTCCCCAGCCACGGGCTCCGAACCGCCCGCGTCAGTGCCTATCGAATCTGATTGGGCACCGATTATGGACTTTTCCTCCACTGATATCTTTCAGCACTCGCCCCTGGGCGATGTGCTAAATTCATTAAGGTCTCTCTCCTTGTCGGGAGGACCTTGGCCGAATTGTGTCCGGCTTGAGTGGGAAGCGGACGACGAAGAAATTCGTTCCCCACCCACCACCCACTTAATAGCCACTGTCGATGACTTAACCGACATGCTTGATTTCGGCTCCGAAGACATCGACGGTATGGACGACGATGTAGGAGAAGAACATGAACCACCGCCCACAGGGTGCTGGACCGCCACCTCATCATATGATATATACATGGTGGACACCCCCAAAGAAAGCGATGGCAATAAGGCAACAGAGGACAATCCCCTCGAGAAGCAATCCAAGCACCGGCGTGAACGGCGCCGCTCTAAACCCCGCCATAGCAAATACGGTGATACCGGCACAAGAGACAATAACGTCGCGGATAGTGCCGAAGACGAAGACAATCCCCTCCAGCCAGGCCTCGAGCGGGAGGATGGGCAAGCTAGCCCTAAGGAACAGGCAGCAAATGGAGAATCAGGGGATGACAATTACATGCCTCTCTCCGAAGACGAGGTGAGCCTCGGCGACGAAGAATTTATCGTGCCTGAGGATCCCATTGAACAGGAGCGCTTTCAGCGCCGGCTTATAGCCACAGCAAAAAGCCTGAAGAGAAAACAACAACAGCTCAAAGCTGATCAGGATCTACTAGCGGATAGATGGACTGAGGTCCTAGCAGCCGAGGAATACAAACTCGAGCACCCAACCAAAAGTTACCCAAAGCGCAGGTTGCTACCCCAACTCGAGGAGGAAGCATTAAAGCCTATGCTTCCAGCGTATGAAGCGGCTGACCGGCCACCTCGTGGCCGAGACAAAGCGGCATATTAGGCCGAAGTCCAGCCCGCACCCCGCCTCCAGTCAAATAAAAATACCAAGGCCCGGGGTAACACGCAGGACCTGCGAGACGTATTGGAAAACAAAGTAGGACATGCAAGATCGATCTACGGATCACGAGGACGTGCCTCAACGCGTGACGACAACCGTCACGCCGGATATACTAAAAGCAAATCCGGCCGGGCCGAACACAGCAGACAAGACTCGTATGAACTGCATCGTGATATAGCCCGGCACAGAGGTGCCGCACACCCCCTATGCTTCACTGATGAAGTAATTGATCACGAATTCCCAGAGGGTTTTAAACCCGTGAACATTGATTCATATGACGGTACAACAGACCCCGCGGTATGGATCGACGATTTCCTCCTCCACATCCACATGGCCCGCGGCGACGATCGACATGCCATCAAGTACCTCCCACTAAAACTCAAAGGACCTGCTTGGCATTGGCTCAATAGCCTGCCGGCAAACTCCATTGGCAGTTGGGAGAATTTGGACGACGCATTCCTTGACAACTTCCAGGGGACTTATGTGCGACCACCGGATGCCGATGACTTGAGTCATATAACTCAACAGCCAGGAAATTCTGGACTCGGTTCTTAACTAAAAAGAACCAAATTGTCGATTGTCCAGATGCCGAGGCCTTAGCGGCATTTAAGCATAACATCCGCGACGAGTGGCTCGCCCGACACCTCGGCCAAGAAAAGCCGAAGTCCATGGCAGCCCTCACGATACTCATGACCCGCTTTTGTGCGGGCGAGGACAGCTAGCTGGCTCACAGCAACAACACATCAAGAAACCCTGGCAATTCAGATGCCAAAGATAGCAACGGCAGGCCACGTCGCAACAGACACAAGCGCCGCAACAACGGCGACAACGCCGAAGACACGGCAGTTAATGCCGGATTCAGTGGCTCTAAATCCGGTCAGCGGAAAAAGCCGTTCAAAAGAAGCAATCCGGGCCCGTCCAGCTTGGACCGCATACTCGATCGCTCGTGTCAAATTCACGGCACCCCCGATAAACCAGCCAACCACACCAACAGAGAATGCTGGGTGTTCAAACAGGCTGGCAAGTTGAATGCCGAAAACAAGGAAAAGGGGCTGCATAGCGATGACGAGGAGGAGCCTCGGCCGCCGAACACTGGAGGACAGAAGAAATTTCCTCCCCAAGTGAAAACGGTAAACATGATATACGCAACCCATATTCCCAAGCGGGAACAGAAGCGTGCACTTAGGGACGTCTGTGCGATGGAGCCAATCGCCCCAAAGTTCAACCCATGGTCTTCTTGTCCGATCACCTTCGACCGCAGGGACCACCCCACTAGTATCCGTCATGGCGGTTCTGCCGCATTGGTCCTTGACCCCATCATTGACGGACTTCACCTCACCCGAGTCCTTATGGACGGTGGCAGCAGCCTGAACCTGCTTTATCAGGATACAGTGCGCAAAATGGGTATAGACCCCTCGAGGATCAAACCCACTAAAACCACCTTTAAAGGTGTCATCCCAGGTGTAGAGGCCTGTTGCACAGGCTCAATCACACTGGAAGTGGTCTTCGGATCTCCAGACAACTTCCGAAGCGAGGAGTTAATCTTCGATATCGTCCCCTTCCGCAGTGGCTATCACGCACTGCTCGGACGAACCGCATTCGCCAGATTCAATGCGGTACCACATTATGCATACCTCAAGATCAAAATGCCAGGACCTCGTGGGGTTATAACAGTCAATGGAAACACAGAACACTCGCTCCGTACGGAGGAGCACACTGCGCCCTCGCAGCAGAAGCGCAAAGCAGCCTTATGAGGCAAACCGCTAATTCGGCAAAAAAGACCCCAGACACCTTCAAGCGAGTCCGGAGTACCCTGGAAGAGGATCGCCAGGCACGTTTCAAGCTCGCCTAGCAAGTCGGCCTCCGTCCTAGCCCAGTCAAGCGGCAAAATTTGTGCCGCGCGTACATAATTACGCACTCAAGATACCACGGGCATAGGCGGAGGCACGACCATGGCACGGCCCACAATGCGGCTCAACCGCTTCAGGACCCGTATGTTGGAAATATGCCCTAGAGGCAATAATAAATGGTTATTATTATATTTCTTTGTTCATGGTAATTGTCTATTATTCATGCTATAATTGTATTGTCCGGAAATCGTAATACATGTGTGAATACATAGACCACAACCTGTCCCTAGTAAGCCTCTAGTTGACTAGCTCGTTGATCAACAGATAGTCATGGTTTCCTGACTATGGACATTGGATGTCATTGATAACGGGATCACATCATTAGGAGAATGATGTGATGGACAAGACCCAATCCTAAGCATAGCATAAAAGATCGTGTAGTTTCGTTTGCTAGAGCTTTTCCAATGTCAAGTATCTTTTCCTTGGACCATGAGATCGTGCAACTCCCGGATACCGTAGGAGTGCTTTGGGTGTGCCAAACGTCACAACGTAACTGGGTGACTATAAAGGTGCATTACGGGTATCTCCGAAAGTGTCTGTTGGGTTGGCACGGATCGAGACTGGGATTTGTCACTCCGTGTGACGGAGAGGTATCTCTGGGCCCACTCGGTAATGCATCATCATAATGAGCTCAATGTGACTAAGGCGTTAGTCACGGGATCATGCATTGTGGTACGAGTAAAGAGACTTGCCGGTAACGAGATTGAACAAGGTATTGGGATACCGACGATCGAATCTCGGACAAGTAACATACCGATTGACAAAGGGAATTGCATACGGATTGATTGAATCCTCGACACCGTGGTTCATCCGATGAGATCATCGTGGAGCATGTGGGAGCCAACATGGGTATCCAGATCCCGCTGTTGGTTATTGACCGGAGAGGCGTCTCGGTCATGTCTGCATGTCTCCCGAACCCGTAGGGTCTACACACTTAAGGTCCGGTGACACTAGGGTTATAGAGATATATGTATGCGGAAACCCGAAAGTTGTTCGGAGTCCCGGATGAGATCCCGGACGTCACGAGAGGTTCCGGAATGGTCCGGAGGTGAAGAATTATATATAGGAAGTAAAGTTTCGGCCACCGGGAAAGTTTCGGGGGTTACCGGTATTGTACCGGGACCACCGAAAGGGTCCCGGGGGTCCACCGGGTGGGGCCACCTATCCCGGAGGGCCCCGTGGGCTGAAAGTGGAAGGGAACCAGCCCTTAGTGGGCTGGGGCTCCCCCCTTGGGCCTCCCCCCATGCGCCTAGGGTTGGGAACCCTAAGGGGGGGAGCTTCCCCCTTGCCTTGGGGGGCAAGCAACCCCTTTCCACCCCTTGGCCGCCGCCCCCCCAACCCTAGATGGGTTTTGGCCGGCCCCCCTCCCAAGGGGGCCTATATAAAGGGGGGAGGGAGGGCAGCAACCTACAGCCTTGGGCGCCTCCCTCCTCCCCTGCAACACCTCTCTCTCTCTCTCGCAGAAGCTTGGCGAAGCCCTGCAGGAGACCCGCTACATCCACCACCACGCCGTCGTGCTGTTGGATCTCCATCAACCTCTCCTTCCCCCTTGCTGGATCAAGAAGGAGGAGACGTCGCTGCACCGTATGTGTGTTGAACGCGGAGGTGCCGTCCGTTCGGCACTCGGTCATCGGTGATTTGGATCACGGCGAGTACGACTCCGTCATCCACGTTCATTGGAACGCTTCCGCTCGCGATCTACAAGGGTATGTAGATGCAATCCTTTCCCCTCGTTGCTAGTAGACTCCATAGATGCATCTTGGTGAGCGTAGGAAAATTTTAAATTATGCTACGATTCCCAACAGTGGCATCATGAGCCAGGTCTATGCGTAGTTACTATGCACGAGTAGAACACAAAGCAGTTGTGGGCGTTGAGTTTGCCAATTCTTCTTGCCGCTACTAGTCTTTTCTTGTTTCGGCGGCATTGTAGGATGAAGCGGCCCGGACCGACCTTACACGTACACTTACGTGAGACAGGTTCCACCGACTGACATGCACAAGTTGCATAAGGTGGCTAGCGGGTGTCTGTCTCTCCTACTTTAGTCGGAACGGATTCGATGAAAAGGGTCCTTATGAAGGGTAAATAGAAATTGGCAAATCACGTTGTGGTCATACGTAGGTAAGAAACGTTCTTGCTAGAAACCTACAAACCACGTAAAAACTTGCAACAACAATTAGAGGACGTCTAACTTGTTTTTGCAGCAAGTGATATGTGATGTGATATGGCCAGAAGATGTGATGAATGATATATGTGATGTATGAGATTGATCATATTCTTGTAATAGGAATCACGACTTGCATGTCGATGAGTATGACAACCGGCAGGAGCCATAGGAGTTGTCTTTATTATTTTGCATGACCTGCGTGTCATTGAATAACGCCATGTAAATTACTTTACTTTGTTGCTAAACGCATTAGCCATAGAAGTAGAAGTAATCGTTGGCGTGACGACTTCATGAAGACACAATGATGGAGATCATGATGATGGAGATCATGGTGTCATGCCGGTGACGAAGATGATCATGGTGCCCCGAAGATGGAGATCAAAGGAGCATGATGATATTGGCCATATCATGTCACTATTTGATTGCATGTGATGTTTATCATGTTTTTGCATCTTATTTGCTTAGAACGACGGTAGTAAGTAAGATGATCCCTTATAATAATTTCAAGAAAGTGTTCACCCTAACTGTGCACCGTTGCGAAGGTTCGTTGTTTCGAAGCACCACGTGATGATCGGGTGTGATAGATTCTAACGTTCGAATACAACGGGTGTTGACGAGCCTAGCATGTACAGACATGGCCTCGGAACACACGCAATACACTTAGGTTGACTTGACGAGCCTAGCATGTACAGACATGGCCTCGGAACACGGAGGACCGAAATGTTGGAAATATGCCCTAGAGGCAATAATAAATGGTTATTATTATATTTCTGTGTTCATGATAATAGTCTTTTATTCATGCTATAATTGTATTGTCCGGAAATCGTAATACATGTGTGAATACATAGACCACAACCTGTCCCTAGTAAGCCTCTAGTTGACTAGCTCGTTGATCAACAGATAGTCATGGTTTCCTGACTATGGACATAGGATGTCATTGATAACGGGATCACATCATTAGGAGAATGATGTGATGGACAAGACCCAATCCTAAGCATAGCATAAAAGATCGTGTAGTTTCGTTTGCTAGAGCTTTTCCAATGTCAAGTATCTTTTCCTTGGACCATGAGATCGTGCAACTCCCGGATACCGTAGGAGTGCTTTGGGTGTGCCAAACGTCACAACGTAACTGGGTGACTATAAAGGTGCATTACGGGTATCTCCGAAAGTGTCTGTTGGGTTGGCACGGATCGAGACTGGGATTTGTCACTCCGTGTAAACGGAGAGGTATCTCTGGGCCCACTCGGTAATGCATCATCATAATGAGCTCAATGTGACTAAGGCGTTAGTCACGGGATCATGCATTGCGGTACGAGTAAAGAGACTTGCCGGTAACGAGATTGAACAAGGTATTGGGATACCGACGATCGAATCTCGGGCAAGTAACATACCGATTGACAAAGGGAATTGCATACGGATTGATTGAATCCTCGACACCGTGGTTCACCCGATGATATCATCGTGGAACATGTGGGAGCCAACATGGGTATCCAGATCCCGCTGTTGGTTATTGACCGGAGAGGCGTCTCGGTCATGTCTGCATGTCTCCCGAACCTGTAGGGTCTACACACTTAAGGTCCGGTGACGCTAGGGTTGTAGAGATATATGTATGCGGAAACCCGAAAGTTGTTCGGAGTCCCGGATGAGATCCCGGACGTCACGAGAGGTTCCGGAATGGTCCAGAGGTGAAGAATTATATATAGGAAGTCCAGTTTTGGCCACCGGGAAAGTTTCGGGGGTTATCGGTATTGTACCGGGACCACCGGAAGGGTCCCGGGGGTCCACCGGGTGGGGCCACCTGTCCCGGAGGGCCCCGTGGGCTGAAAGTGGAGGGGAACCAGCCCCTAATGGGCTGGGGCGCCACTTTGGGCCTCCCCCCATGCGCCTAGGGTTGGGAACCCTAGGGGGGGGAGTTTCCCCTTGCCTTGGGGGGCAAGGCAACCCCTTCCCCCTTGGCCGCCGCCCCCCCCTTGGAGATCCCATCTCCAAGGGCTGCGCACCCCCCCTTGGGGGCCTATATAAAGGGGGGGGAGGGAGGGCAGCATACTACAGCCTTTGGCGCCTCCCTCCTCCCCTGCAACACCTCTCTCTCTCGCGCAGAAGCTCGACGAAGCCCTGCCGGAGAGCCGCTACATCCACCACCACGCCGTCGTGCTGTTGGAACTCCATCAACCTCTCCTCCCCCCTTGCTGGATCAAGAAAGGAGGAGACGTCGCTGCACCGTACGTGTGTTGAACGCGGAGGTGCCGTCCGTTCGGCACTCGGTCATCGGTGATTTGGATCACGGCGAGTACGACTCCGTCATCCACGTTCATTGGAACGCTTCCGCTCGCGATCTACAAGGGTATGTAGATCCACTCCTTTCCCCTCGTTGCTAGTAGACTCCATAGATGCATCTTGGTGAGCGTAGGAAAATTTTAAATTATGCTACGATTCCCAACAGTGGTATCAGAGCCAGGCCTATGCGTAGTTACTATGCACGAGTAGAACACAAAGAAGTTGTGGGCGTTGATGTTGCCAATTCTTCTTGCCGCTACTAGTCGTTTCTTGTTTCGGCGGCATTGTAGGATGAAGCGGCCCGGACCGACCTTACACGTACGCTTACGTGAGACAGGTTCCACCGATTGACATGCACTAGTTGCATAAGGTGGCTAGCGGGTGTCTGTCTCTCCTACTTTAGTCGAAACAGATTCGATGAAAAGGGTCCTTATGAAGGGTAAATAGAAATTGGCAAATCACGTTGTGGTCATACGTAGGTAAGAAACGTTCTTGCTAGAAACCTACAAACCACGTAAAAACTTGCAACAACAATTAGAGGACGTCTAACTTGTTTTTGCAGCAAGTGCTATGTGATGTGATATGGCCAGAAGATGTGATGAATGATATATGTGATGTATGAGATTGATCATATTCTTGTAATAGGAATCACGACTTGCATGTCGATGAGTATGACAACCGGCAGGAGCCATAGGAGTTGTCTTTATTATTTTTCATGACCTGCGTGTCATTGAATAACGCCATGTAAATTACTTTACTTTGTTGCTAAACGCGTTAGCCATAGAAGTAGAAGTAATCGTTGGCGTGACGACTTCATGAAGACACAATGATGGAGATCATGGTGTCATGCCAGTGACGAAGATGATCATGGTGCCCCGAAGATGGAGATCAAAGGAGCATGATGATATTGGCCATATCATGTCACTATTTGATTGCATGTGATGTTTATCATGTTTTTGCATCTTATTTGCTTAGAACGACGGTAGTAAGTAAGATGATCCCTTATAATAATTTCAAGAAAGTGTTCACCCTAACTGTGCACCGTTGCGAAGGTTCGTTGTTTCGAAGCACCACGTGATGATCGGGTGTGATAGATTCTAACGTTTGAATACAACGGGTGTTGACGAGCCTAGCATGTACAGACATGGCCTCGGAACACACGCAATACACTTAGGTTGACTTGACGAGCCTAGCATGTACAGACATGGCCTCGGAACACGGAGGACCGAAAGGTCGAGCATGAGTCGTATAGAAGATACGATCAACATGGAGATGTTCACCGATCTTGACTAGTCCGTCTCACGTGATGATCGGACACGGCCTAGTTAAACTCGGATCATGTTTCACTTAGATGACTAGAGGGATGTCTATCTGAGTGGGAGTTCATAATCAGATGAACTTCATTATCATGAACATAGTCAAATAGGTATTTGCAAATTATGTCATAGCTTGCGCTTTAGTTCTACTGGTTAAGATATGTTCCTAGAGAAAATTTAGTTGAAAGTTGGTAGTAGCAATTATGCGGATTGGGTCCGTAAACTGAGGATTGTCCTCATTGCTGCACAGAAGGCTTATGTCCTTAATGCACCGCTCGGTGTGCTGAACCTCAGCGTCGTCTGTAGATGTTACGAAACATCTGACATACACGTTTTGATGACTACGTGATAGTTCAGTGCGGTTTAGAATTGTGGCACCAAAGACGTTTTTGAAACGTCGCAGAACATGTGAGATGTTCCGAAGACTGAAATTGGGATTTCAGACTAGTGCCCACGTCAAGAGGTATGAGACCTCTGACAAGTTTCTTAAGCCTGCAAACTAAGGGAGAAAAGCTCAATCGTTGAGCGTGTGCTCAGATTGTCTGAGTGCCACAATCGCTTGAATCGAGTGGGAGTTAATCTCCCAGATGAGATAGTGATAGTTCTCCATAGTCACTGCCACCAAGCTAGTAGAGCTTCGTGATGAACTATAACATATCAAGGATAGTTATGATGATCCTTCAGCTATTCGCGATGTTTGACACCGCGAGAGTAGAAATCAAGAAGGAGCATCAATTGTTGATGGTTAGTAAAACCACTAGTTTAAGAAGGGCAAGGGCAAAAGGGATACTTCATGAAACAGCAAGTCGTTTGCTGCTCTAGTGAAGAATCCAAGGTTGAACCCAAACCCGAGACTAAGTGCTTCTGTAATGAGAGGAACGGTCACTGAAGCAGTACTACCCTAGATACTTGGTAGATGAGAAGGCAGGCAAGGTCAACAGAAGTATATTGGATATACGTTAAATGAATGTGTACTTTACTAGTACTCCTAGCAGCACCAGGGTATTAGATACTGGTTCAGTTGCTAAGTGTTAGTAACTCGGAATAAAAGCTGTGGAATAAATGGAGACTAGCTAAAGGTGAGATGACGATATGTGTTGGAAGTGTTTCCAAGGTTGATGTGATCAAGCATCGCATGCTCCCTCTACCATCGAGATTTGGTGTTTGCGTTGAACATGATTGGATTATGTTTACCGCAAAACGGTTATTCATTTAAGGAGAATAATGGTTACTCTGTTTATTTGAATAATACCTTCAATGGTCTTGCACCTAAAATGAATCTCGATCGTAGTGATACACATGTTCATGCCAAAAAGATATAAGATAGTAATGATAGTACCACATACTTGTGGCACTGCCACTTGAGTCATATTGGTGTAGAACGCATGAAGAAGCTCCATGTAGGTGGATCTTTGGACTCACTCATTTTTGAAAAGATTGAGACATGCGAACCATGTCTATTGGTATATATGCATGAAGAAACTCCATGCAAATGGATCGTTTGGACTCACTTGATTATGAATCACTTGAGACATGCAAATCATACCACATGGGCAAAATGACTGAAAGTCCTCGTTTTCAGTGAGATGGAACAAGAGAGCAACTTATTGGAAGTAATACATTTTGATGTACGCAATCCAATGAGTGCTGAGGCATGCAGTGGACATCGTTATGTTCTTACTTCACAGATGATTTGAGTAGATGCTGAGTGTATTTACTTGATGAAACACTAGTCTGAATTATTGAAAGGTTCAAGTAATTTCAGAATGAAGTTGAAGATCATCGTGACAAGAGGATAAAATGTCTGTGATGTGATCATAGAGATGAGTATCTGAGATACGAGTTTGGCACACAATTGAGACATTGTGGAAAGTGTTTCACAATTAATACCGCCTGGAACACCATAGTGTGATGGTGTGTCCGAACATCATAACTGCACCCTATTGGATATGGTGCATACCATGATGTTTCTTATCAAATTACCACTATCATTTATGGGTTAGGCATTAGAGACAACCGCATTCACTTTAAAAGGGGCACCACGCAATTCCGTTGAGACGACACCGTTTATAGAAACCTAAGTTGTCGTTTCTTAAAAGTTTGGGGCTGTGATGCTTATGTGAAAAAGTTTCAGGCTGATAAGCTCGAACCCAAAGCGGATAAATGCATCTTCATAGAATACCCAAAAACAGTTGGGTATACCTCCTATTTCAGATCTGGAAGCAAAAGTAATTGCTTCTAGAAACGAGTCCTTTCTCGAGGAAAAGTTTCTCTCGAAAGAATTGAGTGGGAGGATGGTGGAGACTTGATAAGGTTATTGAACCGTCGCTTCAACTAGTATGTAGCAGGGCACAGGAAGTTGTTCCTGTGGCACCTACACCAATTGAAGTGGAAGCTTATGATGGTGATCATGAAACTTCGGATCAAGTCACTACCAAACCTCGTAGGACGACGAGGATGCGCACTACTTCAGAGTAATGCGTGATCCTGCCTTGGAAGTCATGTTGCTAGACAACTATGAACCTACGAGCTATGGAGAAGCGATGGTGGGCCCATATTCCGACGAATGGCTCGAGGCCATGAAATCCGAGATAGAATCCATGTATCAGAACAAAGCATGGACTTTGGTGAACTTGCCCGATGATCGGCAAGCCATTGAGATAAATGGATCTTTAAGAAGAAGACGGACATGGACGGTAATGTTACCTTCTATGAAGCTCGACTTGTGGCAAAAAGTATTTTCACAAGTTCAAGGAGTTGACTACAATGAGTTTTTTTTCTCATCCGTAGCGATGCTTAGGTCCGTCGGAATCATGTTAGCATTAGCTACATTTATGAGATCTGGCAGATGGATGTCAAAACAAGTTTCCTTACAAGTTTTTCGTGAGGAAAGGTTGTATGTGATACAATCAGAAAGGTTTTGTCGATCCTAAGGATGCTAAAAGGTATGCTAGCTCCAGCGATCCTTCCATGGATTAGAGCAAGCATCTCGGAGTCAGAATATACGCTTTGATGGGGTGATCAAAGTTTTTGTGTTTATACAAAGTTTGTTAGAAACTTGTATTTACAATAAAGTGAGTGGGAGCGCTACAACATTTCTGATAAGTATATGTGAATGACATATTGTTGATCCGAAATGATGTAAAATTTCTGGAAAGCATAAAGGGTTGTTTGAAAGGAGTTTTTCAAAGGAAGACCTGGATAAAGCTGCTTACATATTGGGCATCAAGATCCATAGAGATAGATCAAGACGCCTGTGATACTTTCAAAAGACAGCACACCTTGACATGATTTTGAAAGAGTTCAAAATAGATCAGCAAAGAAGGAGTTCTTGGCTGTGTTACAAGGTGTGAGTATTGAGTGAGACTCAAGACCTGACCACAGCGGAAGATAGAGAAAGGTCGAAGGTCGTCCCTATGCTTTAGACATAGGCTCTATAGTATGCTATGCTGTGTACCGCACATGTAGTGTGCCTTGCCATGAGTTGGTCAAGAGGGTACAATGGTGATCCGGGAAAGGATCTCATGATAGCGGTCGAACTTATCCTTAGTACCTAGTGGATTAAGGAATTTTCTCGATTATGGAGGTGGAAAGGAGTTCGTCGTAAAGGGTTACGTCGATGCGAACTTTGGCACTAATCCGGATGACTCTGAGTAGTAAACCGGATTCGTATAGTAGAGCAATTATTTGAAATGGCTCCAAATAGCGCGTGGTAGCATCCACAAGATGACATAGATATTCGTAAAGCACACGGTTCTGAAAGGTTCAGTCCCGTTGACTAATAACCTCTCTCACAAGCATAACATGACCAAACCAGAACACATTGAGTGATAATCACATAGTGATGTGAACTAGATTGTTGACTCTAGTAAACTCTTTAGATGTTGGTCACATGGTGATGTGACCAGTGAGTGTTAATCACATGGTGATGTGAACTAGATTATTGACTCTAGTGCAAGTGGGAGACTGTTTGAAATATGCCCTAGAGGCAATAATAAATGGTTATTATTATATTTCTTTGTTCATGGTAATTGTCTATTATTCATGCTATAATTGTATTGTCCGGAAATCGTAATACATGTGTGAATACATAGACCACAACCTGTCCCTAGTAAGCCTCTAGTTGACTAGCTCGTTGATCAACAGATAGTCATGGTTTCCTGACTATGGACATTGGATGTCATTGATAACGGGATCACATCATTAGGAGAATGATGTGATGGACAAGACCCAATCCTAAGCATAGCATAAAAGATCGTGTAGTTTCGTTTGCTAGAGCTTTTCCAATGTCAAGTATCTTTTCCTTGGACCATGAGATCGTGCAACTCCCGGATACCGTGGGAGTGCTTTGCGTGTGCCAAACGTCACAACGTAACTGGGTGACTATAAAGGTGCATTACGGGTATCTCCGAAAGTGTCTGTTGGGTTGGCACGGATCGAGACTGGGATTTGTCACTCCGTGTGACGGAGAGGTATCTCTGGGCCCACTCGGTAATGCATCATCATAATGAGCTCAATGTGACTAAGGCATTAGTCACGGGATCATGCATTGCGGTATGAGTAAAGAGACTTGCCGGTAACGAGATTGAACAAGGTATTGGGATACCGACGATCGAATCTCGGGCAAGTAACATACCGATTGACAAAGGGAATTGCATACGGATTGATTGAATCCTCGACACCGTGGTTCATCCGATGAGATCATCGTGGAGCATGTGGGAGCCAACATGGGTATCCAGATCCCGCTGTTGGTTATTGACCGGAGAGGCGTCTCGGTCATGTCTCAATGTCTGCCGAACCCGTAGGGTCTACACACTTAAGGTCTGGTGACGCTAGGGTTGTAGAGATATATGTATGCGGAAACCCGAAAGTTGTTCGGAGTCCCGGATGAGATCCCAGACGTCACGAGAGGTTCGGGAATGGTCCGGAGGTGAAGAATTATATATAGGAAGTCAAGTTTCGGCCACCGGGAAAGTTTCGGGGGTTACCGGTATTGTACCGGGACCACCGGAAGGGTCCCGGGGGTCCACCGGGTGGGGCCACCTATCCCGGAGGGCCCCGTGGGCTGAAAGTGGAAGGGAACCAGCCCTTAGTGGGCTGGGGCGCCCCCCTTGGGCGTCCCCCCATGCGCCTAGGGTTGGGAACCCTAAGGGGCGGAGCTTCCCCCTTGCCTTGGGGGGCAAGCAACCCCTTTCCACCCCTTGGCCGCCGCCCCCCCAACCCTAGATGGGTTTTGGCCCGCCCCCCTCCCAAGGGGGCCTATATAAAGGTGGGGGGAGGGAGGGTAGCAACCTACAGCCTTGGGCGCCTCCCTCCTCCCCTGCAACACCTCTCTCTCTCTCGCAGAAGCTTGGCGAAGCCCTGCCGGAGACCCGCTACATCCACCACCACGCCGTCGTGCTGTTGGATCTCCATCAACCTCTCCTTCCCCCTTGCTGGATCAAGAAGGAGGAGACGTCGCTGCACCGTACGTGTGTTGAACACGGAGGTGCCGTCCGTTCGGCACTCGGTCATCGGTGATTTGGATCACGGCGAGTACGACTCCGTCATCCACGTTCATTGGAACGCTTCCGCTCGCGATCTACAAGGGTATGTAGATGCACTCCTTTCCCCTCGTTGCTAGTAGACTCCATAGATGCATCTTGGTGAGCGTAGGAAAATTTTAAATTATGCTACGATTCCCAACACCGTATACCTTTAACATTTTCTTCCTTTCAGGCCCCTATTCTCTGAAGGCCCTCTCCGATCGACTGATTATCGGACCCGTCATGGGAAGGAAGAACCAAGGAAGCTAGAGGCTTTGACGTACAAGGGAATCCTCAGGTGGTCTCTGATAATGATTGATATACCTGTTTTGCATACCCACACGCAGCTTGCCCTTGGATAGGACATGTCAAATAGTCCTATTTTTTACTTATTGCACTACATGTATGCATATGCTTTGACGTATCATTTAAATAACAATGTACAAGCATTAGCTCATTATTGCATTCTTTTTTTCTGTCTATTTATTTACGACAAATTGCACCCGTACATTCTGATACGTTCAGTGCGTCAGGGGCTTCAGTGTACCCCATAATACGGCATGAAAAGTCCGAACACTTTCGACAGTGCGGCACCTCGAACTTATACCATTATATGCATCAGCTCCGAATCATGTCTTGGGTCAATAGTTGGGTTTGCCCGGCTCCCATGTTTTGGTACCTTACGTTCCGCTATATCGGCTAAGGTAGCACTGGGAGAACTACTGCGATTGTGTCCTGGTTCTTCCGGACGAGCACCTCAGTAGAGAAAGCCAAAAACTGACTGTCATGATGCGGCGAGAGCTGGTCGCTGTTCGAGATGTCTCAAATCCTTAAAGATTTTTTCCGCTTCAGGCGAGGAATCGGCCTTTCCCGATTTAGGCGTACATAGCGACCCAAGTTCGGCCTTCCGAATACTAGGGGCTTCGCCAAAATTTAAATTGTAGACTTCTATGGCCAAGTGAGAGTGATAAAGCTTTATAGTCCGATTGTCTGGTTCGTGTGCTGAACACCTCCTTCGAAGGACCCAATATTGGGATAAAGAGTGATCAGATTTATCCCGAACACCTCAGTACTAGTTACATGTGGGCAGAAGCCGACGACTCACCAACTCTCAAATTTTATAAATGGCCGCACATAAGGTAATATTTTAAATTAACAAGCGTTACATAGCACACATGAACTCGTTTCATATTACAGGATCACATGAGTACATTCATTCAAATATTACATCCTTAGCACATTCCTCTGCCACAAGGCGAGCATCCCTCAGGACACTGTCATAATACTTTTCGGGGTGGCGATGCTCCTTGCCTTCCAGCGGCCCCTCCTTCACCAGCTTTTCTGCGTCCATCTTCGCCCAGTGCACTTTGGCCCAGGCAAAAGCCAGGCGTGCACCCTCAATGCAGACGGACCGCTTTATGGCTTCAAGCCGTGGGCAGGCCTTCACAAATCGCCCTACCAGGCCGAAATAGCTGCCAGGCAGGGGCTCGCCAGGCCACATCCGGACTACGAGGCCCCTCATGGCCAGTTCGGCCGCCTTGTGAAGCTCGACCAGTTGCTTCAATTGGTCGCTCAAGGGCATCGGATGTTTGGTCCCAGTATACTAAGACCAGAACAACTTCTCCATCAAGCTCCCTTCCTCGGCTCGGTACAACTCCGCGGCATCCGACACACTGCGGGGCAGATATGCGAACGCTCCTGGAGAGCTCTGAATTCGGGTAAGTAAAAGTAAAGTTTCCTTCACATGCTTGCTTTGCATAATGAATGCCTTACCCGCCACTATCTTCTTGACCGCCTGAATTTCCTGGAGGGCCTTTTGGGCTTCGGTCTTGGCATTTTGTGCGTTCTCGAGGGCCTTCGCTAGCTCGGGCCCTTGCATCTTAGAGTCACGCTCCAAGGACTCATACTTCTTGACAAAGTCCTAGAGCTCTTGCTCCACCTCACCGATTCGGGCCTCTTGCCTCTCGCGCTCGGCGCGCTCCATGGCCGCTTTGCCTTCGGCCTCAGACAGTGCCTTCTTTAGGGCCGCCACTTCGGTCGTGGCCCCTAGTAAAATTCATGGCGATCCTGTGATCTAACAAACCACCTTCTTTTTTCTTTATCAATAAACAGACGGGGTATTACTTACCTTTGTTCTCTTCGAGCTGCCTCTTGGTAAGGCCGAGGTCTTCCTTGGACCGCTCAAGGTCCCGCTTCAGTGCGGCGACCTCCACCGTGCGAGCAGCAGCGGCCAGCAGCGAAGCCTTCTTATTCACATAGACATATTTTGATTAGACTCCTGTGATTATTATTTGATCCTATGTTCGGCTTTTCTTTGCGAACACCAAACAGAGCATTAGGTGCTACTGTCTATGCTGTAACATTTTCTCATAATTTGATTACTTACCTCAAAGCCTGTTAGGAGGCTGGCACAGGCTTCAGTCAGTCCGCTTTTGGTGGACCGAACCTTCTCGATCACCGCACTCATGATAGTGCGGTGCTCTTCATCAATGGAAGCGCCATGAAGCGCTTCCAGCAAATTGCCAGATGCCTCTGGATGGATAGAGGCCATCGGCACGGACGGCTTGCCCCCCTTTGCGAGGGGTCGCCTGACAGAATCCGGAACCACTAGAGGCTTCGGCGCAGTGTTCGGCCGGGGGCCAGACTTGCTGCCCCCGACATTAGGGCCCATGGGAGTTTTGCCCCTCGTGCGCCCACCGCCTGGAATGTCGCCTTGGGGCGCCTCCGGAACTGTCTCCCCTCGGTTCAGTGCCCTTTGAGACAACACCTCAACGTCATCCGTAGGGCGGGGGGAGGAGGCGGTCGGGAGTGAATCGCTCTTCATCTCTGACGAGCCCAAAGACTCCTCCGAAGAGGATACGTCGATATGGGCTCTGGACGGACTGCATGATCATGTTCGGCATGATAAGAAGCAATAAAATAAAACATACCAAGAATTGTTATGGTATCCGGATATTCATGACTTCGCCAGGGGCTTGTCCCTGGGTAACCACTCATCGTCGCTAAGAGCGGCCGCCGTGGAGCAGTCCAGAATATGAGTCCTTCCCTTCTTGGACCCTTCGGCCTCCCCTGACGAGGCGGCCTTCCTTTTCTTGTCTCCCCCGGCTTGGGGGGGAGAACTTTCTTCTTCCTCCTCCTCGTATTCGTGGGAGGATGGTGCTGCAGTGTTATCGGACGATGAGTCCGATACAAGCTTGTGCCGGAGACCTTTCCTGGTCCCCGTGGCCTTCTTCTTGGCCTTCTTCTCAGGTGCCTCGTAGGGCGCCGGAACCAGCATCTCCGTTAAGAGATCCCTTGCTGGACCTTCGGACAGTGGGGTCGGACAATCGATCTGCTCCGCTGTCGCGACCCAGTCCTATTAAATGGCATGGAGGATTAGATCCTCACATGATTATACTGGGGAAAGAAACATCTTATGAGATATAAGGAGCTTACCGGATTGGCATGGCGCTTCGCGCTGAGTCCGCGATCCTCGGTAAGGGGAGGAGGTACCTCGGCGGACTTGAACAACACCTGCCATATGTCTTGGTGCGTCGTGTCGAAGAGCTCTCACAGCGTCTGGTGCTTAGCCAAGTCGAACTCCCACAAATTGAATGCCTGTCTTTGACACGGGAGGATCCGGCGGAAGAGCATGACTTGGACCACATTGACAAGCTTGATTTTCTTGCTTATCATGTTTTGAACGCATTTCTGGAGTCCAGTCAGCTCCACCGATGAACCCCAGGATAGCCCTTCTCTTTCCAGGAGGTGAGCCGCATGGGGATGCCGGATCAAAATTCGGGGGCCGCCACCCAGTTGGTGTCGCGTGGCTCGGTGATGTAGAACCACCCCGATTGCCACCCCTTTACGGTCTCCACATAGGAGCCTTCAAGCCAGGTGACATTGGGCATCTTGCCCACCATGGAGCCTCCGCACTCCGCTTGCTGGCCAACCACCACCTTCGGTTTAACGTTGAAGGTCTTCAGCCACAGGCCGAAGTGGGGTTTGATGCGGAGGAAGGCCTCGCACACGACGATGAACGCCGAGATGTTGAGGATGAAATTGGGGGCCAGATCATGGAAGTCCAGCCCGTAGTAGAACATTAGCCCGCGAACAAATGGATGGAGGGGAAATCCCAGCCCGCGGACGAAATGGGTAGGGAATACAACCCTTTCGTGGGGTTCAGGGGTGGGGACGATCTGTCCCGCATCGGGGAGCCGGTGCGCGATATCTGCGGCCAGGTATCCGGCTTCCCGGAGCTTTGTAATGTCCTCCTCCGTAACGGAGGAGACCATCCATTTGCCTCCCGCTCCGGACATGCTTGGAGTGGTTTTGTGGAGAAAGTGCGAACTTGGGCGCTGGAGCTCGAGTGCGCGAGGATGGATGAGCAAGGAAGAAGAAGGCGTGGGTAAAGAGGAAGAGTCCTTGTCCCTTTATAAGGGCGGTAGAAACTGTGCGCCTCCCCACTTGCCTGGCAAACTTGCTTATTCCCCAAGCGCCGTGATTGATGGCACGGTTGGGTTACCCACACCCGTATTGATGAGGATCCCGTGATAAGGGGACACGATCTCTGCTTCGACAAGACGTGCCAAGAAAACCGCCTCGCAATATGTGCAGTAGCTGGTCGAGAAAAACGGTTCGAATAATGACCGGGCCATGGCGTGATGTCATGTTATGAAAAGTTGTCAGCAGATTAGATTTGTGGAAATATTATACTCTCTACGGTGGTATGTGGAATTTATTTTGCAGAGCCGGACACGATCCTTGTGTTCAAAATCTTCTATGGAGTACTCGGAGGAAGAACCCGCCTTGCAATGCCGAAGACAATCTGCGCGCCGGACTCATCGTCATTGAAGCCTAGTTTAGGGGCTACTGAGGGAGTCCTGGATTAGGGGGTCCTCGGACTGCCGGACTATATACTTTGGCCGGACTGTTGGACTATGAAGATACAAGATTGAAGACTTCGTCCCGTGTCCGGATGGGACTCTCCTTGGCGTGGAAGGCAGGCTTAGCAATTTGGATCTGTAGATCTCCTCCCTTGTAACCGACTCTATGTAACCCTAGCCCCTCCGGTGTCTATATAAACTGGAGGGGTTAGTCCGTAGGACAACAACAGTCATAATCATAGGCTAGCTTCTAGGGTTTAGCCTCTACGATCGCGTGGTAGATCAACTCTTGTAATACTCATATCATCAAGATCAATCAAGCAGGAAGTAGGGTATTACCTCCATCGAGAGGGCCCGAACCTGGGTAACAACGTGTCCCCCGCCTCCTGTTACCATCCGCCTTAGATGCACAGTTCGGGACCCCCTACCCGAGATCCGCCGGTTTTGACACCGACAACGATGACTTCTCGGGTCATCAAAAACAGCCCCCACGCCGGCTCGGGATTCGCCGAGCAGATGGATCCAATGGAGCTCTCTTCCTTGAACGAGCTCTTGGATCGCATCGCCGCCTTGGGAGTCGCTACGGACTATGATCGGATCGGGCTTAAACCCGACCAAAGGGAGATTAACTCTCCGCCGATCACCCATCAAATAGCGCTGGTGGAGGAGCAACGCAGCGATTCTTCCTCTATCTTGAGGACAAACTATGTCCGAATTCCCGAGCTCTCCGAGCCGGATACCCGTCGATGGGAGGACATGGCCCAAGCTTTGAACCTAGAATCAGACAGCGGGCCAGATCTATTGGGCAACATCCCGGAACCCGAACTGCCAAGCTCAGAAACTCCTCCGCCCCTGGGTCTCAGAGCGGGTCAGGGTTCGGACCTAAATCCACCCACCCACCCAGATATAAGTGATCTTTCCCACATTAGACAAGAGCCCCAAGAGACAGTACATCACTATTGGGCCAAATTTCTCCTTGTAATGAGAAAGGTTAAGGACTGTCGCGAGGAAGACGCAATTTGATTCTTTTGCAAAAATTGCACGGACAAGGGAATCCTCAACACCATAAGTCGCCATGACATAGCACACTTCTCTGACTTGGCGGCCATAGTACAGAAGTGTTGTGCGATGGAAGGCGCCTGGAAAACCCAAACACAATTCTGGGATCCTACGGCTCTCACTAAACCCCCCGTCCGAACTAAAAGGGTGTACTCTCGTAAGTCACCCGATCCAATTACAAAGAAACAAAAGCCCACTACAGGGCGTGGAGCCGTATTGGAGGGATGGCTCAATGGGCCATGCAAAATTCACAGTACAGCGGATACCATGCCAACACATAGCCTTAGAGCATGTTGGATACTCCGGCAGGTGGCCAAGAGTGGCGAGGATATCCTCATCAACAATACAACAGAGCACCATCCCGTGGAAAATAACAATACAGTATTGACAGTCTTCGAGACCTTCGCCTCAAATAATAGGCACAAGCGAGCACTCCGCAGCCTTGCCAAAGTCTGCCACGTGGCAGCAATAAATCCATGGAGCGATACGGCTATAACCTTCAATGCCAGTGACGAACCTAAATTCTGAACAGCCCGAGCACCAGCCGCCTTGGTCCTTAGTCCAATTGTGGACGGCTTCCGGCTTACCAAAGTGCTCATGGACGGTGGCAGCAGATTAAACCTCATCTATGAGGAGACTCTTCGAAAAATGGAAATAGACAAGAGACGCATTGAGCAAAGCAGCACGACCTTCAGAGGAATCATCCCTAGTCAGGAGGCACGATGTGCAGGAAAAATCACACTAGATGTGGTATTCGGCACGCTGGAGAATTATAGGTCTGAAGAAATCACATTCCAAGTGGCCCCGTTCAGTAGCGGATACCACGCCCTTTTAGGGCGGGAGGCATTCACGATCTTCCAAGCTGTACCCCATTACGGGTACATGAAGCTCAAAATGCCCGGGCCCAATGGAATCATCACTCTAGCTAGTGATCCGGACATAGCACTCCGCGCCGAAAATAAAACTGCCTCACTAGCCCTCGAGGCGTTATCCGAAGCCCTTGCGGCCGAAGAACTAACTGCGTTGCGCTCCACAGTGGACAGGGACGACGTGATACTCGACAAAAGACCCAAGGCCACCTCTTTTAAGCCAGCGGACGAAATAGTCAAATTCCAAGTCCACCCAACGGACCCTACAAAAACAGCATCCATCGGGGCACAGTTAAACCCCACAGTAGACGCCGCACTACGGGAGTTCTTGTGCAAGAATTGGGACATCTTCGCCTGGCATCCTTCAGACATGCCAGGAATCCCACGCAGGCTGGCCAAGCATAGCCTTAACATTCTAAAGGGGTTCAAGCCGGTCAAGCAGACTCTTCAGCGTTTCTTCGAGCCTAAGCAACAAGCCATGGGAGAGGAGCTAGCCAAGTTACTTGAGGCTGGATTCATTAGAGAAATAAAACATCCGGACTGGCTAGCAAACCTGGTGATGGTACCAAAGAAGGACAAATCCTAGCGCCTATGTGTCGATTTCAAGGACCTTAACAAGGCTTGCCCCAAGGATTCCTTCCCCCTCCCCTGCATCGATCAAATTATCGACGCTACCGCAGACACGACTCATTGTGTTTCCTCGACGCATACTCCGGATACCATCAAATTAAGATGCCGCAGTCCGATCAAGCCGCAACGGCATTTATCACTCCATACGGCCCCTTCTGTTTTAACACCATGCCTTTCGGGCTCAAAAACGCCGGTGCAACCTATCAACGCATGATTCAGACATGCCTGGAAACACAAATTGGCAAAACAGTGGAGGCATACGTAGACGACGTGGTCACTAAAACCAGACACGTCGAATCCTTAATAGACGACTTGAGGCTCACGTTCGACAATCTCCAAACATATGACATCAAGCTCAATCCGGAAAAATGTGTTTTCGGCGTGCCCGCCGGAAAGCTCTTGGGCTTCATCGTCTCCAGCAGAGGAATTGAAGAAAATCTAGCTAAAATCTGAGCTCTATCACAGTTGGCTATCCCAACAGACCTCAAGCAAATCCAGAAATGAACTGGATGCGTGGCTGCCTTAAGCCGCTTTATCTCCCGATTAGGAGAAAAGGCACTACCCCTTTATCGCCTTCTTCGATGCACCGAACACTTCGAGTGGACGAATGCGGCCACGGCCGAATTGGAAGAAATAAAAGCCGTTTTGTCCACCAACCCAATCTTGGCCGCGCCAAATGTCGGCGAACCAATGCTGTTATATATAGCGGCAACACACCAAGTTGTAAGCGCAGTGCTTGTCGTCGAACGAGAGACGGACGGACATAAGTTCCCGCTTCAAAAGCCGGTATACTATGTATCCACTGTCCTCATTCCATGCAAATCACGGTACCCACATTATCAAAAGATAGCATACGCGGTCTTCATGGCATCCCGGAATTATGACACTACTTTCAAGAGTGTTCAATTACGGTGGCCTCTGAAGTACCACTCAATGACATAATAAATAACCGCGATGCCACGGGCCGGATTGCTAAATGGGCTATTGAGCTCCTCCCGTTTGACATAACATACAACCACGGCGAGCCATTAAGTCACAAGTACTGGCTGATTTCGTCACCGAATGGACAGAAGCCGAACTCCCTAAAGAGTACGGCGCGTACTCCAATTGGATCATGCACTTTGATGGCTCTAAGATGCTGGCTGGTCTGGGGGCAGGCGTCATCCTGACTTCCCCCACCGGAGATACAGTCCAATACGTACTCCAAATATTATACACAGACTCCAACAATGCAGCAGAATATGAGGCCCTGTTGCATGGTCCCCGGATGGCTGTCTCCATGGGCATTCAACGCCTAGAGGTGCGTGGGGATTCGAACCTAGCAATATCTCAAACAAATCGAGACTTTGACGCCAAGGACCCAAAAATGGCGGCATACCGCAACGCCGTCCTCAAAATGTCAGCTCGGTTCGAGGGGCTTGAATTCCACCATGTGGCCCGGGAAAACAATCAAGCGGCGGATATCCTCGCCCACATCGGTGCTAAGCGCGACCCTGTCCCACCTAATAGCTTCTTGGAAAGGTTGTTTAAGCCATCCGTGGTATGGGAAGGAGAGACCGGCAACAACAGTCCAGAGCTGGCCACAACACCAGATACCGTACACTCTGACATAATCGGAGGCTCTGCCACCAAAATAATGCCTTCAGCCCACGTGATTATGGCTGTCATCGCCCCATGGACAGAACCCTTCTTGGCCTACCTAACTAGGCAAGAACTCCCTGAGGACCCAAACAAGGCACGTTGCATTGTGCGGCGGTCTAAAGCCTACAAGGTCCACGAGGGAGAGCTTTATAAGAAAAGCGCTACCGGAGTACTTCAAAGGTGCATCTCCGAAGAGGAAGGACGGCAACTTTTGGCAGAAATTCACGCTGGACTTGGCGGCCACCACGCCGTAGCTCGGGCCCTTGTAAGCAAGGCCTTCCGTACAGGTTTTTACTGGCCGACGGCCCGAGCAGACGCACATGACCTCGTTCAACGTTGCGTCGGTTGCTAGCTTTTTGCAAACCAAAGCCATATGCCACCTACCGCTCTCCAAACAGTCCCCATTACTTGGCCCTTTGCGGTCTGGGGGCTTGATATGGTCGGACCCCTTAAAGGGGGAAGCCATAAGAAAGAATACTTATTGGTTATGGTGGATAAATTCACCAAATGGATAGAAGCCAAACCAGTTAAAACGGCCGAGTCCGGACCAGTGATAGACTTCATATCCGGGGTTGTACACAGTTACAGCGTCCCCCACAGCATCATCACCGGTAACGGCTCCAACTTTACAGCCGACGAGGTAAAAACTTGGTGCGGCAACATGGGCATTAAGCTCGATTATGCTTCCGTCTATCACCCCCAAACAAACGGTCAGGTCGAGCGGACAAATGGTCTCATTATGAGCGGCATTAAACCCATATTAGTGCGATCCTTGAAGGAATCAGATACGCACTGGGTCAAGCAGCTCGACTCCGTACTATGGGGGCTGCGGACCACGCCGAATCGCACCACCGAATACACACCGTTCTTTATGGTGTACGGCACAGAGGCGGTACTGCCCTGCGACATAATTCATGACTCACCTCGAGTGCGCATGTACGACGAGAAAGAAGCTGAGCTTGATCGGCAGGACAGTTTGGACGCCCTGGAGGAGGAGCGTGACGTGGCAAAAGCCCGCTCCGCATTCTATCAGCAACAGGCTCGATGGTATCAAAGCAGAGAAGTACGGGCCAAAACTTATGACGTTGGCGAACTCGTTCTACGCCTACCGGAGAAGAAAAAGAACAAGCTCAAGCCCAAATGGGAAGGTCCCTTCGTTATTGACAAAGTTCTGACCGGTGGAGCGTACCATCTGCGGGATGCATCGGACAATCGACTCGAGCCAAACCCATGGAACGCAGCCAGACTCGGAAGGTTCTACGCCTAGTGCCAGACTCTGTGTTCATCTCCTTACCTCCATCAATTTTTCATATATCTGTTATCTGTCTTTTCTTTCTTTCTTTCTTCCCTTTTTCTTCACAACCTTAAAAGCTTAAAATGTGTCTTGACTACACAATCTTGACGCGCTAGGCGTGCTCATTATACCTGGGGGCTTCTTCTACAGAAGCTTAATATAACTATGATCCGGGCTCTATGCCCCCCGCACATGTGTTACTTTTCCACATGTACCTTTTCTTCGCCATTATATGCATCGATATGACTTAAGTTTTGGCCAAGCTGGGTTGCCTGGCTCTTGCGTTTATGCCCTACGTTCCCGTTAATTCGGCTAGGGCATAAGGGAAGCACCTCTGCGATTGTTACTATCGGGTCAGCCGGATGTGTACCTCAGACTGGGTGAAGCCGAAAGCTAGCGTTCTTAAGGGAATATTCAGTCGGTGAACAAAAGATGACTTTTATTTATTGTAACACATGCCCCCCGATGTTTATATCCCGCGTCTCTTTTCGCAGTTCGGACATGCACATTAATGCATGCGTACCCAAGGAAAGGAACCCTTAACGGAACTATTCTCCCTGGAAGATGTTTCTTACTATCCATGTAATATAACATAGCTAGTTGGGTACTTGTCTGTTCAAGAAATTATGACCCCTACGCCTGGTTTCCACGCGTACCCCGGTTTTTACTTAACTGAGCGGGTATTCGGATACACTCCGGACTGCCGGGTCCAGAGGTCGAAGCGAAAAGGTCCGCCATGACAAATGATTTACAATCCGGCTAGGGACAATATATGTCACTTGAAGTACACAGTCACTTAGACTGACTAAATTCTTCTTCTATACCATCCAACAGGCTATCTAGCCTACAATCCTATTGGGAATACTTTGCGGCTAATTTCACTTGGTCATACACTAAACTGACGGGGATCTCTTTCCCATCAGACCCCACAGGTCCGACCTCGGCCATGTGGTTCGGGTCAGCCTTGGTATAGCGCGTCTTCACCATGGCCCAGGTGTGACACCCAAGTTTTTATTTGGATTTTCAAAAGATTTTATTTGACTTGAGGGAGGTGATTTAAATTTTTCTTCAAGAGAACTCTCCCTCTCAAATATTTTTTTTTCTTTATGGAAAAAGTTTTATGTGGATTCACCCAAGATCTGTCTTTGATCTTGGAGGTTCTTGCTTTTCATTTGAACTCAAGACAAAATACTTTTCACTTGGGAAAATAACTTTTGAAAACCTTTTTGAATTTTTGCACTATGGCTTTTGGAAAGTCCTTTGCCACTTTCAACAATTCCTTCTTGCCATGACCCTAGTGCAAATGCTCTCTCCTAACCCTTCCCTCACCATTGGATCATGTGTTACACCAAATCCAGCAAGTTGAACCTCCCCATGTATCTATTTCCATTCAAATTATATTCAAACAAATTTCTGTCCTCTATTCTACCACTTGGAGATTTACAAAGGAACTCCATTTTCTGTTTTGATTTTTGCCCCCAAACCAACTCTCCTCCCTGGTCCCTTGTACCCTCAACCTAGAACCATGAAGATCCACTGGTCTTCAGTTCAAAATTTTCAAACTACACTCGCTGCAAGTTTGGACCAGATTTGCCAAATTTGGTGAAATTCATTCCAAACCTTCTCCAAAAATTCCAAGTAAAATCAGGCAGCCTCTGGGTGCATTGAGTGGTCATCTCACCAAGTTAAAGCTCCAGAAAAATTTATCTCATGGCCAAAACCTCCTGTCGAACACCTGCAGTGCATGGTCATTGTCAAGTTCAGAGTTCAGAGATTCAGTCAAGTGGCTGCTGTCGTTTTCTTCAGAAGCGGACGTCGATCTCGCCAGTGCCACCGCGTCGCCTTGCTCCTCGTCCCCGCCCTCTTGTTCCCGCACCGCACGAACGCCTGGCGCCTTGCGGGCGTCGGTGACGAGCCGCAGAAGGTGCGCCGCCCCGTGACCGACGCCGGCGGCGGCTTTGCGGACGCCAGCAGGAGACACGGCGCCGACGACGCCACCCAGCGCCGCCCAAACCACCGGAGCTCGCCGCGTGGCCTTCCACTCCCCCGAACGCGCTGCCGCTCTCGTCGTGAAACGCAGGGCGCGGAGCGCGCTCTCTGCCGCTGTTGAGCCCGTGCGGTCACCTCACCGTGGACCAACGCCATTACGCCAAGACCGACCCCGTTTAGCTGCAAAACGAGTCTAGTAACCTCCACTGATGCTGCCCGGCCGCTCAAACCCCCTGCCAATCCACTGCTCCGCCGTAATCGCTCGCCGGAGATTCTCCGTTCACGGCCACCCCGTCGATCTGCCTATAAATAGAGGCCCCGAGCTTCAACTCGAGCACCCACCAGCACTGCACTCCCCCTAGAGCACGCCGAGCCACTGGAAGAGCCCCGAGGAGGTCTCCTTCCTCGACTCCGGCCGCCGCGACCCGCCCCGGGATCCAGCCCGATTCGCCCCCGTGTGTGCTCCTCCGCCTCCATTCTCTTGCCAGTAGCTTCACCTTGCATCACTCGTTCTGACCCGCGCCTCAATTCGTAGTTTGCAGCCCTCCACCGGAGTTCCCCATCCTCACCCGAGCCGCCGTCCGCCGGAGAAAGTGTCGCCGTCGACGTAGTGCTCCCCGTTGGACGAGTCCACCACCCACCGACGCGGAAGAGGACGCTGAAGCTCTTGGTACCCTTCGTTCCTCCTAACTCGCCGTGGTTCGACGCCGGCGTCCACCGCAGTCTTCGGGCGCCGGCGAGCTTTTCAAACCTGACATGTGGACCCCGCATGTCAGCCTCTGTTCTTTTATTCGCAAACCGTTTTCTGTTGGCGCCTTCGGGCAGAATACGTTTTCTCCTTTGCGCTTGCGCATTCCCAGCCGAAGCGTTTTCTGTTTTCTCAGTTAAAACCCTGGAACTTTTCTGTTTCATTACAGATAAGTCCCTGGACAGAAACCTTTATAACTTTTTAATAAAAAGGTATTTTTGAGTGATTCTTTTTTTGACAATCTTCAAATTTTGTCTAGTTTTTATGGGATTTATTTGAATTTTTTTTGGAAAAGTCTCTGTGTATGTGTTGGTTTTCACGTTAGTACCTGTTTCGTGATTGCCGTAGGTTCCGGGGGAGGTGACGGAGCCGCAAACTTCGCCGAGCTAGACTCCGACTTCTCCGAACCAGGCAAGCATGTTTTGAACATTTGATATGAAAGATGTTTTACATGTTCACGTGAGAGTTTGTGCGTGGCATATGAGTGTCGGTAAATACCTCGTTGCTTGTAAGGCAACGACCCGGTTGTTCCAAAGTTGCGATGACCTCTGATGAGAGGTGGCCTAATCATGTGGTGACATGAAGGGCAGCAAGGTGGTACTGTTGTAGCATGCCAGCCTTGCGTCATCCGACTCTCTTCGACGTTAACGTGGTTGGAGCCACGTTATCGATCTTTTTCCGCATGTTCCGAAGTTGCGATGATCTCTGATGAGAGATGGCCAAATCATGTGGTGACATGAATGGCAGCAAGGTGGTACTGTTGTAGCATGCCAGCCTTGCGACATCCGACTTTCTCCGACGTTAACGTGGTTGGAGCCGCGTTACCGTTCTTTCCCCTTTCCGTGCTACCACATGTCTCATTGCCAGGATGCGGTTTAGTAAGTTGGTAACCTCTTTCCGTGTACACACCAAACAGAGAGGCCGGAATGATGGTACCTTGGCCCAGGATTAAAGCCAGTCATTCGGTCAGGGGGCATTGGTGTTTCCGGTTGGGACCGAGAGGGGGGGCACCCCCTTATAGCGCGCGTATAGAAATTTGATCCCATGCTACGCGAGGTTGTAGCCTCCCCGTCTCAAGGTTTTTCTTGAAAGTTGCCGAGGGTGATCCCTGGCTTCGGATGGTTGAATTGGGTGTGTACTGGTTAGACGTGTTTCTTCCAAAACACCGTAGACGGAACTAGTCCCCGTGACTACTGAAATCCGTTGGCTGTGGTCAAGTACAAACTCTGCAGAGTCAATTCTTTCCAAATCATCGTACCCATGATCAAGCAGTGTAAGAATTATATCCATATCTATCTGTGTGACAAAACTTGCCCCGGTGAACAAGCTCAAGTGGTAAATCCAGATTTATTGTTATTCCTGTGGATGGACTAACTTTATTTTTGTCTCATGCCTGTGATAATTTATGTTCCCAAACTATTGTATTAATGAGTTGTGATATAAGCCCTTTATGTGATGTCGCGCAGATGTCCGACTGTGGCGTGTACTTGTTTTAAATATAAGCCCTTTATGTGATGTCGCTCAGACGTCCGACTGCGGCATGCACTGTCTATTATTTTCTGTTATAAGCCCTTTATGTGGTGTCGCCCCGACGCCCGACTGTGGCATTATTGTTCCGCATTTTCCGCTCGAGGAGTCTTTCAGACACTCGTTTGGCACCCGCATTAATATTCCGCATTTTCCGCTCGAGGAGTCTTTCAGACACTCGTTTGGCACCCGCATTAATATTCCGCATTTTCCGCTCGAGGAGTCTTTCAGACACTCGTTTGGCACCCGCATTAATATTCCGCATTTTCCGCTCGAGGAGTCTTTCAGACACTCGCTTGGCACCCAATATTTATTACCGTTATGTCTAATCGCACCAGTTAACTTGTTCATATGCTTCATGTGTACATTTGTTATATCTTATGTCCGAACTGTCTTGCGAGTACTTTCATAGTACTCACCTGGCTTGTTGATTTGGCCAGATGTTGACGAAGGCGATCTCTTGGATGAAGAGTTTGATAGCGCGTCCGATGCCTAGAGGAGTCCCAGTCAGTCCTGCGCGATCCCGGATATTGGTCACTTGTATTGTATACGCTTCCGCCACCCGCAATAAGTCTTCTCGAGCCTCACTCCGACGCTCGAAGAGCTGTAGTCTTCTGGAATCATATCACTCGCTTCGTGGTGATATTTCCACCACCGTTATTATCGTGAGTTAGTAGTTGCCACCCTATCCGCCGTTTTGTTTTAGCGGCGCGCATGTAATAAATTGTTGGGCAGTCTCTGCTCAACCTTGTATTATATTTAGTACTCCTGGTATTTTTCTTCTGTGACCAAGATATTGTCTACCAGTGAGAAGGATTTCTTCCTCGCTGGTCCGTAAAAGGGATTGGTCTCTCAATAATTATTTTATTGAAAAACCGGTTGTGACAAGCTTGGTATCAGAGCCAGGCTGACTGTAGGAAGCCACTAGGTGCGATCGCTAATCGGTTATTAGCGTTTTTGTGCTTTTTTAGCATTTTGCAATTGTAGCTATTTTCTATTGGTCATCATAAATTTATGACATGACTACTCAGAATTTTTGCCTACTTTTGTAGATGGCTGGCAGCAGCTGTGAGAATCGAGTGTTCACCAACGTGCCTGAGGGGTTTGTCAAGCTCCTCGTCTCCATCACCAAGCTCGCGATCGGGCCAGCAGCTCGCCCGGAGTTCACGCTCTATCAGCACAAGCTCTGTGACGATGTGTCTATGCACCAAGCCAAGGTGCAGTTCAGGGGAGGACGTTCTGCTGCTCGTCACTTCCGTTTTACGGGAAGGGCCATGCCTACGGAGAGGCATGCCATGCAGATGGCTGCCCGCGAGGCGATAGCTCGCCTTCGGGACATCCTTCCTACGATGAAGACTCATCGCTACCGCTACCTCCCATGCCATGTGCCTTACACCAGCCACTATGCGTTCGCCTGCCATCGGGGAGAACGAGATGAAGCCCTCGAGATGGTTGTGGAGTATCTCAAGGCTCCGGAGGAGTCTTTCGACAACCTCGTAGATGATCTTGTGGCTGCCCGCATGGACTTAGTCCGGGGCGGTCCTGCCAGCAGGAAGGAGCTTCTCCACGCGGCGCCGCCTCTGACATTCGTCTCGTCTTCAGCCTCGTATGCACCGGCCGTTTTGGCCACTGCTCGCCATCTGCCTACCACTGAGGAGTTCGACCGAGTCATCGCTCCTACTCCAGTCGCCCCCGCACCATCACCGCAGCGCAGCGTCACGCGCCAGGAGCCAGCTAGAGAGGAGGTGGAGGTTGATTCTCCTGGACAGCTGAGCCTTGCCATCGGCAAGGGGAAGGAGATCTTCACCATCTCCGACTGAGAGCACCGAGTAGCCGCGTGTTATGCCTGCTTGTATTGGTGTGTTCGCTGCCTTCCGGAGTAGTACGCTAGTTTTTAAATAACATGTCAGGATATGTACGCGCATCCTGAGTGCTGTATCATGTGTTTGCTTTTCGCATGTAAGTTTTATGTTAAGCACTTCTTCTCCGTGAAAAATCTTTTGTGTTTCTTTGAAAACCTTGAGCCTCGTTAATTATCGCCTTGGCAAGATTTTCTTGTGCTACACAGTTTTTCTCATGGGTTTTGCAAATAATACCCCAGACTGGAAAAATGTCTCGCCCGTGGACTCGCTCCATGCCCAATCAGCCAGAAGAGGCTTACGGGACACAGACCAGCAACAATTTCACTCAGGGTCAGTCCAGCCAACCAGACAGTGAAGCAGCACTGTCTCAAGTATGCCGTCTCTTCGAGCAAAGCCAGCAACAACACCAAGAGATGATGAATCATGTCATCAATATGGGAAACCACCGTGAACCCTATCAACCCCATTCCAAGTTATCTGAGTTACAGAAGACTCGCCCCTCAACTTTTGCTCACACCGACAGACCGCTGGAAGCTGATGATTGGCTTCGTGAGATTGAAAGGAAACTGATTATTGCTCAGTGCTCAGATCATGAGAAGGTGCTTTATGCACCGCACTACCTTACTGGAGCAGCCGCAGCATGGTGGGAAAACTTCCTACACATGCATCCCAGGGAACACAACATCACCTGGGAAGAGTTCAAGGAAGGCTTCCGTGGGGCACACATCCCCAGGAGCATCCTAAAGATCAAGAAGAGAGAGTTTGATGACCTGAAGCAGAGAGGCATGTCAGTAACAGAGTACAATGGTCAGTTCACCCAGCTGTCTCGTTATGCCTACGACGAGCACATGACAGAAAACAAGAAGATGGAAAAATTCCTGGACGGCCTGGCACCAGCGTTAAGATGCCAACTGATCGTGCACACCTTTCCGGATTTTAAGACGCTGGTAGACAAGGCCATCACCTTGGAGAATGAGCGCCGTAGTCTAGAAGATATCCGTAAGCGGAAGAGGGACAAGACGACTCTTGCCCGCAGCAACCGAGGCAAGACTGAGGTCCCAAGGACAGACGCAAGGAGATCCACGACCACTGAGCCAAGGCCCGTCGGACAGTTTCATGCCAGGGACAAGGAGTTCACATACCGTCCAGGGGTCACCTGCTATGCTTGTGGTCAACAAGGGCATTATGCTAAACAGTGTCCGAAGCCGAGAGACTCGGCACCCAAGCCGAACAATAGTGGGAACAATCCAGCCCCCAAGCGCAACAACTTCAACCCCAGCAACAACCACAGGAAGGGTCACCTGAACCATGTGACCAGGGAAGAAGCGCAGAGTGCCCCAGACATCGTGCTCGGTATGTTCCCTGTCAACACAGTACCTGCCACGGTTTTGTTTGATTCTGGAGCTTCCCATTCGTTCGTTTCGAAGAGTTTTGTTTCGCAACACGGTTTTCTGATACTTCCCTTGGAAAAATCTATGATCATCAAGTCCCCCGGAAATAAGAAAATCGCCCAAGGTTACTGCCAAGGAGTGGTCATTGAGTTCGAAGGACTACAATTCCACGCGAACCTCGTCGTGTTGGAAAGTAAAGGACTGGATGTCATTTTAGGGATGGACTGGTTGACCACCAACAAAGGATTCATCGACTGTTTCAATCGGACAGTGATTCTCACTCACCATCACGGCAAGACTATAAGAGTTTCCGCTCAAGAAAGGCCACGATCACAGAAACCAAAACTGAACAAAATGGACATTGCAGAACTGAGAAAAGTCCCAGTGGTATGCGAGTTCCCTGATGTGTTCCCGGAAGAACTACCAGGCATGCCACCAGACCGAGAGATAGAATTCAGCATTGAACTAGCACCTGGCACCGCCCCCATCTATAAAAAGCCATATAGAATGGCACCCTCAAAATTGGTGGAGTTGAAGAAGCAGATAAAGGAATTGTTGGACAAAGGATTTATTCGAGCCAGCTCCTCACCTTGGGGTTCGCCTGTGTTGTTCGCCAAAAAGAAGGATGGGACACTGAGGCTGTGCATAGACTATCGAGCCCTCAATATGGTCACCATCAAAAACAAATATCCGATGCCACGAATAAATGATTTGTTTGACCAGCTCACACAGGCCAAGGTATTCTCAAAAATTGATTTGAGATCGGGATATCACCAATTGAAGGTACGGACGGAAGATATTCCCAAGACAGCTTTCACTTCCAGATATGGGTTATACGAGTTTACAGTGATGCCATTTGGACTAACGAACGCCCCCGCATATTTCGTCCACCTCATGAACAAAGTGTTCATGAAATTCATGGACAAATTTGTAGTGGTATTCATTGACGATATTCTGGTTTACTCGAGGACACCAGAAGAGCATGTTGAGCACCTCATAATTGTTTTGGGAGAATTAAGGAAACATCAGTTGTACGCCAAATTTAGCAAGTGCGAATTTTGGCTAAGACAAGTTGGTTTCTTAGGCCATATACTGAACCAAGAAGGCGTGGCCGTAGACCCAGAAAAAGTCAAGGCCATACTAGACTGGAAGCCACCCACCAATGTTACAGATGTGCGGAGTTTCCTAGGAATGGCCGGATATTACAGGAGATTTATTGAAGATTTCTCCACGGTGGCAAAACCTATAACACAGTTACTCAAGAAGGACAAGAAATTTGTATGGACGGAAGCATGTGAGCAGAGCTTCCAAGAACTCAAGAAGAAGCTGACAATCGCACCGGTCTTAACTGTGCCAGACATACACAAGAGCTTTGAAGTGTATTGTGACGCGTCCCGAAAAGGTCTTAGATGTGTGCTAATGCAGGATGGCAAAGTTGTCGCATATGCCTCCAGGCAGCTGCGAAAACATGAGGAAAATTACCCAACACATGACCTGGAGCTAGCAGCAGTATACATGCACTCAAGGAGTGGAGGCACTTTCTGTTGGGAAATCGCTGTGAAATATATACGGACCATAAGAGCCTCAAATATATTTTCACACAGCCAGAGCTGAATTTACGCCAACGACGCTGGTTGGAACTGGTCAAGGACTATGACGTCGGTATTCACTACCACCCAGGGAAAGCAAATGTAGTGGCCGATGCCCTTAGTCGAAACCCCAGCCCGGACAGTGACGGTCAGCAAATTTTGAGGCCTGAGTTTCAGCGAGAGTTCACTCGGCTCAACATGATGTTAGTCTCTGAGGGCACCGTATCGAACCTGGAGATACAACCCACCCTAGTGGAACAAATCAAGAAGGCTCAACAAGGACATCCCAGTATCGAAGGCATAAAGAAGAAAATGAACCTTAGTAAGACTTCAGAATTCGTCACGGACAGTGAAGGAACATTATGGTACCGGGACAGGCTTTGCGTACCCAACATTGAGGAACTCAAGCAACAGATCTTGACGGAAAGCCACACCGCCCCATACTCGATCCATCCTGGAGGAACCAAAATGTACAAGGACATCCAGGAAAGATTTTGGTGGCACGGTATGAAAAGAGATATAGCCACATTCATCGCTTGTTGCGATTCATGTCAGCGCATCAAGGCCGAGCACCAAAAGCCAGCAGGGCTACTCCAGCCTAACAGGATACCGGAGTGGAAATGGGACGAAATCGGAATGGACTTCATTGTCGGATTACCCCGATCACAACGCGGAAATGACGCCATATGGGTCATCACAGACCGACTAACCAAGGTTGCTCATTTCATTCCCGTGAAGACTACCTACTCCACACAAAGACTGGCAAAACTTTATCTCTCCCGTATAGTTTGCTTGCACGGAGTCCCAAAGACTATAATATCAGACCGAGGCACCCAATTCGTCTCCAAATTTTGGGATCACCTACAACAAGCTCTGGGCACGCAACTGGCTTTCAGTACAGCATACCACCCTCAGACCGATGGACAAACAGAACGTGTAAACCAAATCCTAGAGGATATGCTAAGAGCCTGTGTGCTCACCTATGGATCCAGTTGGGAAGAGAGTTTGCCGTATGCCGAATTTGCTTACAACAACAGTTACCAAGCCAGCTTGCAAATGGCACCCTTTGAAGCGTTGTACGGACGAAGATGTCGTACCCCTCTGAATTGGTCAGAAATAGGTGACAGCCGTATCTTCGGCCCAGACATGCTTAAAGAGGCCGAGGAGAAAGTTAAACAAATCAGGGACAGACTCAAGACAGCACAAAGCCGACAAAAGAGCTACTATGATCAGAAGCACCGTGAGGTCAGCTTTGAACCCGGTGATTCCATATACCTCCGCGTATCTCCTATGAGGGGTCTGCAATGGTTCAAAATTAAGGGGAAGCTAGCCCCAAGGTTTATTGGACCATTTTGTGTAAAGGCACGAAGAGGCACGGTGGCCTACCAACTAGACCTCCCCAAGGAGCTGTCAGACGTCCATGACGTGTTCCACGTCTCACAGTTAAGAAAATGTGTGAGCAACCCAGAAAAACATGTACCTCATGAGGACATTGATATGCAACCAGATCTCACCTACAGAGAAAGGCCAGTAAAGATTTTAGAAGAGTCTGAACGGAGGACCCGTCAGAAAACGACAAGATTTTTCAAGGTTCAGTGGAGCAACCACACTGAGGATGAAGCTACATGGGAAAGGGAAGATTTCCTTCGAGCAGAGTATCCACATCTGTTTGAGGATCAGCAGAAATCTCGAGGACGAGATTTTTCCTAAGGGGGTAGGTGTTGTGACACCCAAGTTTTTATTTGGATTTTTCAAAAGATTTTATTTGACTTGAGGGAGGTGGTTTAAATTTTTCTTCAAGAGAACTCTCCCTCTCAAATATTTTTTTTCTTTATGGAAAAAGTTTTATGTGGATTCACCCAAGATCTGTCTTTGATCTTGGAGGTTCTTGCTTTTCATTTGAACTCAAGACAAAATACTTTTCACTTGGGAAAATAACTTTTGAAAACCTTTTTGAATTTTTGCACTATGGCTTTTGGAAAGTCCTTTGCCACTTTCAACAATTCCTTCTTGCCATGACCCTAGTGCAAATGCTCTCTCCTAACCCTTCCCTCACCATTGGATCATGTGTTACACCAAATCCAGCAAGTTGAACCTCCCCATGTATCTATTTCCATTCAAATTATATTCAAACAAATTTCTGTCCTCTATTCTACCACTTGGAGATTTACAAAGGAACTCCATTTTCTGTTTTGATTTTTGCCCCCAAACCAACTCTCCTCCCTGGTCCCTTGTACCCTCAACCTAGAACCATGAAGATCCACTGGTCTTCAGTTCAAAATTTTCAAACTACACTTGCTGCAAGTTTGGACCAGATTTGCCAAATTTGGTGAAATTCATTCCAAACCTTCTCCAAAAATTCCAAGTAAAATCAGGCAGCCTCTGGGTGCATTGAGTGGTCATCTCACCAAGTTACAGCTCCAGAAAAATTTATCTCATGGCCAAAACCTCCTGTCGAACACCTGCAGTGCATGGTCATTGTCAAGTTCAGAGTTCAGAGATTCAGTCAAGTGGCTGCTGTCGTTTTCTTCAGAAGCGGACGTCGATCTCGCCAGTGCCACCGCGTCGCCTTGCTCCTCGTCCCCGCCCTCTTGTTCCCGCACCGCACGAACGCCTGGCGCCTTGCGGGCGTCGGTGACGAGCCGCAGAAGGTGCGCCGCCCCGTGACCGACGCCGGCGGCGGCTTTGCGGACGCCAGCAGGAGACACGGCGCCGACGACGCCACCCAGCGCCGCCCAAACCACCGGAGCTCGCCGCGTGGCCTTCCACTCCCCCGAACCCGCTGCCGCTCTCGTCGTGAAACGCAGGGCGCGGAGCGCGCTCTCTGCCGCCGTTGAGCCCGTGCGGTCACCTCACCGTGGACCGACGCCATTACGCCAAGACCGACCCCATTTAGCTGCAAAACGAGTCCAGTAACCTCCACTGATGCTGCCCGGCCGCTCAAACCCCCTGCCAATCCACTGCTCCGCCGTAATCGCTCGCCGGAGATTCTCCGTTCACGGCCACCCCGTCGATCTGCCTATAAATAGAGGCCCCGAGCTTCAACTCGAGCACCCACCAGCACTGCACTCCCCCTAGAGCACGCCGAGCCACTGGAAGAGCCCCGAGGAGGTCTCCTTCCTCGACTCCGGCCGCCGCGACCCGCCCCGGGATCCAGCCCGATTCGCCCCCGTGTGTGCTCCTCCGCCTCCATTCTCTTGCCAGTAGCTTCACCTTGCATCACTCGTTCTGACCCGCGCCTCAATTCGTAGTTTGCAGCCCTCCACCGGAGTTCCCCATCCTCACCCGAGCCGCCGTCCGCCGGAGAAAGTGTCGCCGTCGACGTAGTGCTCCCCGTTGGACGAGTCCACCACCCACCGACGCGGAAGAGGACGCTGAAGCTCTTGGTACCCTCCGTTCCTCCTAACTCGCCGTGGTTCGACGCCGGCGTCCACCGCAGTCTTCGGGCGCCGGCGAGCTTTTCAAACCTGACATGTGGACCCCGCATGTCAGCCTCTGTTCTTTTATTCGCAAACCGTTTTCTGTTGGCGCCTTCGGGCAGAATACGTTTTCTCCTTTGCGCTTGCGCATTCCCAGCCGAAGCGTTTTCTGTTTTCTCAGTTAAAACCCTGGAACTTTTCTGTTTCATTACACATAAGTCCCTGGATAGAAACCTTTATAACTTTTTAATAAAAAGGTATTTTTGAGTGATTCTTTTTCTGACAATCTTCAAATTTTGTCTAGTTTTTTATGGTATTTATTTGAATTTTTTTTTGGAAAAGTATCTTTGTATGTTTTGGTTTTCATGTTAGTACCCGTTTCGTGATTGCCGTAGGTTCCGGGGGAGGTGACGGAGCCGCGACCTTTGCCGAGCTAGACTCTGACTTCTCTGAACCAGGCAAGCATGTTTTGAACATTTGATATGACAGATGTTTTACATGTTCACGTGAGAGTTTGTGCGTAGCATATGAGTGTCGGTAAATACCTCGTTGCTTGTAAGGCAACGACCCGGTTGTTCCAAAGTTGCGATGACCTCTGATGAGAGGTGGCCTAATCATGTGGTGACATGAAGGGCAGCAAGGTGGTACTGTTGTAGCATGCCAGCCTTGCGTCATCCGACTCTCTTCGACGTTAACGTGGTTGGAGCCACGTTATCGATCTTTTTCCGCATGTTCCGAAGTTGCGATGATCTCTGATGAGAGATGGCCAAATCATGTGGTGACATGAATGGCAGCAAGGTGGTACTGTTGTAGCATGCCAGCCTTGCGACATCCGACTTTCTCCGACGTTAACGTGGTTGGAGCCGCGTTACCGTTCTTTCCCCTTTCCGTGCTACCACATGTCTCATTGCCAGGATGCGGTTTAGTAAGTTGGTAACCTCTTTCCGTGTACACACCAAACAGAGAGGCCGGAATGATGGTACCTTGGCCCAGGATTAAAGCCAGTCATTCGGTCAGGGGGCATTGGTGTTTCCGGTTGGGACCGAGAGGGGGGGCACCCCCTTATAGCGCGCGTATAGAAATTTGATCCCATGCTACGCGAGGTTGTAGCCTCCCCGTCTCAAGGTTTTTCTTGAAAGTTGCCGAGGGTGATCCCTGGCTTCGGATGGTTGAATTGGGTGTGTACTGGTTAGACGTGTTTCTTCCAAAACACCGTAGACGGAACTAGTCCCCGTGACTACTGAAATCCGTTGGCTGTGGTCAAGTACAAACTCTGCAGAGTCAATTCTTTCCAAATCATCGTACCCATGATCAAGCAGTGTAAGAATTATATCCATATCTATCTGTGTGACAAAACTTGCCCCGGTGAACAAGCTCAAGTGGTAAATCCAGATTTATTGTTATTCCTGTGGATGGACTAACTTTATTTTTGTCTCATGCCTGTGATAATTTATGTTCCCAAACTATTGTATTAATGAGTTGTGATATAAGCCCTTTATGTGATGTCGCGCAGACGTCCGACTGTGGCGTGTACTTGTTTTAAATATAAGCCCTTTATGTGATGTCGCTCAGACGTCCGACTGCGGCATGCACTGTCTATTATTTTCTGTTATAAGCCCTTTATGTGGTGTCGCCCCGACGCCCGACTGTGGCATTATTGTTCCGCATTTTCCGCTCGAGGAGTCTTTCAGACACTCGTTTGGCACCCGCATTAATATTCCGCATTTTCCGCTCGAGGAGTCTTTCAGACACTCGTTTGGCACCCGCATTAATATTCCGCATTTTCCGCTCGAGGAGTCTTTCAGACACTCGCTTGGCACCCAGTATTTATTACCGTTATGTCTAATCACACCAGTTAACTTGTTCATATGCTTCATGTGTATATTTGTTATATCTTATGTTCGAACTGTCTTGCGAGTACTTTCATAGTACTCACCTGGCTTGTTGATTTGGCCAGATGTTGACGAAGGCGATCTCTTGGATGAAGAGTTTGATAGCGCGTCCGATGCCTAGAGGAGTCCCAGTCAGTCCTGCGCGATCCCGGATATTGGTCACTTGTATTGTATACGCTTCCGCCACCCGCAATAAGTCTTCTCGAGCCTCACTCCGACGCTCGAAGAGCTGTAGTCTTCTGGAATCATATCACTCGCTTCGCGGTGATATTTCCACCACCGTTATTATCGTGAGTTAGTAGTTGCCACCCTATCCGCCGTTTTGTTTTAGCGGCGCGCATGTAATAAATTGTTGGGCAGTCTCTGCTCAACCTTGTATTATATTTAGTACTCCTGGTATTTTTCTTCTGTGACCAAGATATTGTCTACCAGTGAGAAGGAATTCTTCCTCGCTGGTCCGTAAAAGGGATTGGTCTCTCAATAATTATTTTATTGAAAAACCGGTCGTGACACCAGGCTTCCCTTGCACCTTGTCGGCAGGCTGATATCTTCCATAATCGGAAGCGCCGCCGCGCTCCCCTGAGCATCTCTACAAGCTCCCCCATGCCTCCTAGCAGGGAGGCGGATGGCCACAAGGCTTGGGCAATGCCCTGCATCACCTGCCGTACTTGTTCGTGCAGTTGTGAGAGCTCTGGCAGAAGATCACCCGCAGACCCGGGCATCTCCTCCGCGGGACGACCCGTCAGCATACGTACAGATATAACTCTGTTAGCCGGTTTCTTTGCCGAACTCTATAAAAGTTCGTTCAAGCACTTACTAAAAATGCCGCGTCGAATCCTCTTATTCTCCTTTACGGAGTCAGCAAGCTGGGCTCGAACATCTTTCAGTTCAACGCCCAGCCGGGTATTGGCATCTTGGAGATCGTTTTTCTCCTGCCTAACCTGCATAAACACGCGCTCGCCAGCCTTTAGCTGTCGTTGAGCATGTTGCTCATCCCCCCACACGACCTCCGGATTCACTCCGGGGTCATCTGCAGAATCTATTGTTAGATTTGCATGCATGCCGAATACTAACTGGTACATGTCATTCTTTTCGATAGAAACAAGTGTTACTAGATGGGGCCTTCTCGGACTCCTTCATTGCGGCAACTGTGGCCCGTAGCTGGGCTTTGCACTCCTCCAGCTCTTGAGACAACTGGGTATTCTTCTCAATAAGAACCTACGCAAACAATGATCCTTAAATCAGTTGTGCCAACTGTTTCAAGTCTCAGTGGCTACTGATATACATAATTATTAGATTTTCTTACCCGTATATCCTTTACATACTAGTCCGTGGCTCTGGCAAGACCATTTTGAGCAGCTCGGATGTACGCGTCTCCTGAGTTGAAGGCATCGAACACCTCTTGAGAGAAACAAGCGTCGCGGAGTACGGCCCGGCGACGCATGTGATTCATGGCACTCTCCACTTCAGAATTCGTAGCGGACAGCCTATCCGCATCCTCTATAGGATGAACATCCAGTGTTGGCCCCACATTAGCATCTGCCTCTAAGTCCGACTTTGTAGCTCGGCTGGTGGAGGCGTGGCCGACAGGCTCTCCGGATAGGGTCCGGCGAGCATTTTTCCTGCTAGGAACCATGGACGTTATTATATTTTAAAAGACGACTACCACGGAGTGGGGTTCCTTTTCATACCTCTGCGACGACGTCTCAGTCCTGACCGCCTTCCTTTTGAGCCTACCCGGTTTTGGTGCCCCTTGTTGGTGAGTCACTGCGGGTTCGGCATGGCGTCCCGAGGACCTTCCCTGTAAGACAACATATGTGTGCGGTAGGTGAAGTGCAAAAAGGGATCCTTCTCGGAAGTTGGGACTCTGGTTTTACTTACATGCGATGCAGGGAGCAGTCCAGGATAATCGGCTATGATGGCCACCAAGGCACTGTCGCAGCTTAATTGATAGAACGTCCTGTCGATGAGCTCCACAAATGTGTCCGGATCTTCTTCGAGTCCGGGGTCAAGGGCCCGGTTAGGGTCCTCTGGTTGTGGAGACAGGCTGCCCTCACAGCTTTTCGCAATTCCTGCTATGAAATAGCAAGGTAAATACTTATGACGAAGAATGCGGGAAGGTTCGGAGTAAAAAGTAGCAGCTCACCCAGTTCGGGGGCTTCTACATGGAGAATCCATCCCGTGGCTTAATGCAGATGAACTCCTCTTCCTCTCCTTTATATAAATTGGACAGTATTGTTGCTAGAGCAGCGACGGAGTCCGGTCCCTTATGACCGCAGCGGGTAGCATCGTCTTCTCCATTGAAGTGCCACATGGGTTGTCCCCGATATTGAAGTGGCTGCACCCCCCGCATTATACATATTGACATAACCTCGATTATTGTCAATCCAGATTTGGCCAGCGTTTTTATCCGGCCCATCAGGTAAAGGACTTCTCCGTTATCTTCCTCCTGGGGGCTCCGAGGGCGCCAGCTGCGGCGTTTCTTCAAAGGGGCGTTGTCGAACTCAGGAAAGCCCATCCGAATAGGGTCCGGAAGGGGGACGTCCTCCATATAAAACCACTCCGGAGGCTAGTCTTCGGATGTCTTCTTCGGAGTACCGGACAGATATCCGGTGCCGGCGATGCGCCATATCTCGGCTCCGCCCACTTGATATATTGACCCCTCCTGCGTACGTGGTACGAGGCAGAATAGCCTCTTCCATAGCTCAAAATGAGCTTCGCAGCCCAAAAATAGCTCGCAAAGGGCGACGTAGCCAGCGATGTGTAATATGGAGGCGGGAGTAAAGTTATGCAGCTGGAGACCGTAGAACTCCAGGAGCCGCGGAGAAACGGATGGATTGGAAATCCAAGCCCCCTTAATAAGTAAGGGACAAGGCATACCCGCTCCCCCATGGATGGGTTGGGAAAGCTCTCCGCTTGCTCCCCGCCGTTGTAAGTGGCAAGTCCGGCTCGAACGGGGACCATATACGCTGGAGGGAGAAATCCCTGGGTCTGTAACTCTACTAATTGGCTGTGGGGGACGGAACACTTCTTCCAATTGCTTGGCTTAGGACTACGGGAGCGAGAGGAGGAGCTGCGATGGCTGGCCATGATGGGATGGGCTTTTCCGGGCGCGCCCCGACGGATACTCGCTGCGGGAGGATGGTGTGTGATCTGGATCTGAGGATCCCCGTCTCTTTAAATAGACGATTTACTTAGGTTAGGGTGGCAAGTGTAAAAATGTCCCGACTTCTCGCATTCACTCGACACATGGAGGATAGCCATTATTAGGCGCAGAAGCCAATGAGTGCAACATTCATGGGAAGCCGGACAGTACTTGACAGGTACTCAGAATTTGGAGAAGAACCCGCCTTGCAATGCTGAAGACAATCTGCGCGCTGGACTCATCGTCATTGAAGCCTGGTTCAGGGGCTACTGAGGGAGTCCTGGATTAGGGGGTCCTCAAACTGCCGGACTATATACTTTGGCCGGACTGTTGGACTATGAAGATACAAGATTGAAGACTTCGTCCCGTGTCCGGGTGGGACTCTCCTTGGCGTGGAAGGCAAGCTTGGCAATTCAGATCTGTAGATCTCCTCCCTTGTAACCGACTCTGTGTAACCCTAGCCCCCTCCGGTGTCTATATAAACCGGAGGGTTTAGTCTGTAGGACAACAACAATCATAATCATAGGCTAGCTTCTAGGGTTTAGCCTCTACGATCTCGTGGTAGATCAACTCTTGTAATACTCATATCATCAAGATCAATCAAGCAGGAAGTAGGGTATTACCTCCATCGAGAGGGCCCGAACCTGGGTAAACATTGTGTCCCCCGCCTCCTGTTACCATCCGCCTTAGACGCACAGTTCGGGACCCCCTACCAGAGATCCGCCGGTTTTGACACCGACAAGCACTACAACATTTCTGATAAATATATGTGAACGACATATTGTTGATCGGAAATAATGTAGAATTTTCTGGAAAGCATAAAGGAGTATTTGAAAGGAGTTTTTCAAAGAAAGACCTCGGTGAAGCTGCTTACATATTGAGCATCAAGATCTATAGAGATAGATCAAGACGCTTGATAAGTTTTTTCAATGAGTACATACCTTGACAAGATTTTGAAATAGTTCAAAATGGAACGGTCAAAGAAAGAGTTCTTGCCTATGTTACAAGGTGTGAAATTGAGTAAGACTCAAAGCCCTACCACGGCAGAAGATAGAAAGAGAATGAAAGTCATTCCCTATGCCTCAGCCATAGGCTCTATAAAGTATGCCATGCTGTGAACCAGATCTATTGTATACCCTACACTGATTTTGGCAAGGGAGTACAATAGTGATCTAGGAGTAGATCACTGAACAGCGGTCAAAATTATCCTTAGTGGAATAAGGATATGTTTCTCGATTATGGAGGTGACAAAAGGTTCGTTGTAAAGGGTTACGTCGATGCAAGTTTTGACACTGATCCAGATGACTCTAAGTCTCAATCTGGATACATATTGAAAGTGGGAGAAATTAGCTAAAGTAGCTCCGTATAGAGCATTGTAGACATAGAAATTTGCAAAATACATACGGATCTGAATTTGGGAGACCCATTGACTAAACTTCTCTCACAAGCAAAACATGATCACACCTTAGTACTCTTTGGGTGTTAATCACATGACAATGTGAACTAGATTACTGACTCTAGTAAACCCTTTGAGTGTTGGCCACATGGCAATGTGAACTATGGATATTAATCACATGGTGATGTGAACTATTGGTGTTAAATCACATGGCGATGTGAACTAGATTATTAATTCTAGTGCAAGTGGGAGACTGAAGGAAATATGCCCTAGAGGCAATAATAAAGTTGTTATTTATATTTCCTTATATCATGATAAATGTTTATTATTCATGCTAGAATTGTATTAACTGGAAACTTAGTACATGTGTGAATACATAGACAAACAGAGTGTCACTAGTATGCCTCTACTTGACTAGCTCGTTGAATCAAAGATGGTTAAGTTTCCTAGCCATAGACATGAGTTGTCATTTGATTAACGGGATCACATCATTAGAGAATGATGTGATTGACTTGACCCATTCCGTTAGCTTAGCACTTGATCGTTTAGTATGTTGCTATTGCTTTCTTCATGACTTATACATGTTCCTATGACTATGAGATTATGCAACTCCCGAATACGGGAGGAACACCTTGTGTAAAGGTCACAACGTAACTGGGTGATTATAAAGATGCTCTACATGTGTCTCCGAAGGTGTTTGTTGGGTTGGCATAGATCGAGATTAGGATTTGTCACTCCGAGTATCGGAGAGGTATCTCTTGGCCCTCTCGGTAATGCACATCACTATAAGACTTGCAAGCAATGTAACTAATGAGTTAGTTGCGAGATGATGCATTACGGAACGAGTAAAGAGACTTACCTATAACGAGATTGAACTAGGTATTGAGATACCGACGATCGAATCTCGGGCAAGTAACATATCGATGTCAAAGGGAACAACGTATGTTGTTATGCGGTTTGACCGATAAATATCTTCGTAGAATATGTAGGAGCCAATATGAGCATCCAGGTTCTGCTGTTGGTTATTGACCAGAGATGAGTCTCAGTCATGTCTACATAGTTCTAGAACTCGTAGGGTCCGCACGCTTAATGTTCGGTGACGATCGGTATTATGAGTTTATGTGTTTTGATGTACCGAAGGTTGTTCGGAGTCCCGGATGAGATCAGGGACATGACGAGGAGTCTCGAAATGTTCGAGACGTAAAGATCGATATATTGGAAGGCTATATTCGGACATCTGAAAGGTTCTGAGTGATTCAGGTATTTATCGGAGTACCGGAGAGTTACGGGAATTCGCCGGGAGTATATGGGCCTTATTGGGCTTTAGGGGAGATAGAGAGGGGGGCTGCCTAGGGCTGGCCGCACGCCCCCCCCAAGGCCTAGTCCGAATTGGACTAGGGGGAGGAGTGGCGCCCCCTCCTTCCTTCTCTTCTCTCTCCCCCTTCCTTCTCTCCTACTCCTACTACTTGGAAGGGGGGAATCCTACTGCCGGTGCGAGTAGGACTCCCCAGGGCGTGCCATAGTAGAGGGCCAGCCCTCCCCCTCCTCCACTCCTTTATATACGGGGGAGGGGGGCACCCCATAGACACACAAGTTGATCATTGATCTCTTAGACGTGTGCGGTGCCCCCCTCCACCATAATCCACCTCGGTCATATCGTCGTAGTGCTTAGGCGAAGCCCTACGACGGTAACTTCATCATCACCGTCATCACGCCATCGTGCTGACAAAGCTCTCCCTCGAAGCTCTACTGGATCATGAGTTCGTGGGACGTCACTGAGCTGAACGTGTGCAGATCGCGGAGGTGTCGTACGTTCGGTGCTAGGATCGGTCGATCGTGAAGACGTACGACTACATCAACCGCGTTGTCATAACGCTTCCACTTTCGGTCTATGCATCACCATGATCTTGCGTGTGCGTAGGATTTTTTTTTTGAAATTACTGTATTCCCCAACAGCCATTGCCGGTGTCAGTGCATCTAGTGCCCCTTAGTGATTTTGGTGTATTGAAGACTTATAGGTTAAGGGACTAATGCGTTTGTGAGTGTACACAGGTCTATAAGTCTATGAGGAGTTTGATATTTACAGAGAAAGTCGACCCCTAAAAATGAAGTTCTTCGACTGAAGACTTTGGATTTCTGAAGACTTTGAAAGTGAAGAAATTGGTGTGACCTTGAAGACTTGGTATTCGTTTGAGGAACATGAAGCGTGAAGACTTTTGTTTTCGTAGTTTCATTTTCTATTTCTTGAGTCATAGGAAACACCGTACTGTTAAAGGGGGTCGAGGAAATACTAAGGAAAAATTTCCATGTGATGCTCAACTCAAAATCCTACACCTACCAATCCCTTCAAGTGAAGCCATTGGAAATCTCATACAGATCAGTCATATTCTTCAGTGACAGAGGCGAAGTTCTTCTGGTCTCTGAGGAATTTGTTCTCACTGAGGAGTTAGGAATTCGCCAGTGCGGATTGCCTACACAGTGAGGAACATGATAGCCCTGAGGAATTTGATACTCAAATTTCCGACCGTTGCTGTGCTATGCGCCAGCTATCCCAAAATATCTACCCACCTAACGGTCATATCATTGAAGGGCATTTATGTCTTATCATGTCAGAATGCTCCCTAGGCTATAAATAGCCGCCCCCTACAACCACTAGTTGGTTGGCTGCTCCGAGAGAAACTGACACTTGTCAATTGAGAGCATCCCATCCTCCGAGGACTTTGAGCGAAAATCATCAAGTGAAGAAAACCCAAACCCAAACACCTACAAACCCCAAGTGATTGAGCATCACTAAAGAGATTGATCCTGCGTGGATCCGACACTTGTTACCTTTGAAGACTGTGCTTCTTCCAGACGATTAGGCGTCATGGTCTAGAGCATCCAAGAGGAAATTGTGGATCGCCGAGTGACCGAGTTTGTGAAGGTTCGGAAGTCACCTGAAGACTTACCACGAGTGATTTGGCGAGGTCTGTGTGACCTTAGCTCAAGGGGAATACGGTGAGGACTAAGTGTCCTGGACTGCATGTTCAGGACTGGGTGTCCGGGACTGTGTGTCCTCAGGTTTAAATACCTAGCCGCCCTAACCAGACGTACAACTCAGACAGCAGTTGGAACTGGTCTACCAAATCATTGTCTTCACCAAGCCTACTGGTTCTATTTCCTCAACTCTTTCATTTCCTCATTACTGTGTTGTGCACTTGTTCATATCTGTGTTTGAAGACTTTGACTGAAGACTTTCTCAATTTCCTCAGTTCAATTTCCTCAGTCTGTTTGTCTTCATCCTGTGTTATCCTGTGTTTACGCTTTCTGTACTCTCTGCTTGCTTTCATTTCATCATGATGACTATGCTTGTGTTCTGCTATGCATACTTTTGAGTACTTATTCCGCTGCAAGTAGTTCTTCACTAAGCAATTTCCTCACTAGCAAATTCCTCAGTGAAGAATTCATAAAAATCGCCTATTCACCCCCCCTCTAGTCGATATAACGCACTTTCAATTGGTATCGGAGCAAGGTACTCCCTTGTTCTGTGTGATTTTGGTTTAACCGCCTGGAGTTTTTAGTTATGTCGACCGCAGGTATGAAGACAGTGACATGCCCCATCTTTGACGGTCATGACTATCCCAAGTGGAAGGCCATGATGAGGAAGCGCCTCACGGCGATGAACAGCGAGCTGTGGACCGTCACTGAGATTGGTCTTACTGATCTATGCAAGATGGCGGACGCTGATGATATTCGCAAGTACACTCGACTTGACATCATGGTGAAGGATATCATCTGTTCCTGCCTATCCAGAGATGAATTCGGGCGCATTATGCATCTTTGCAATGCAAAGCTTATCTGGGACCGTATCTCTGACGTCTATGAAGGTCATCGAACTTGTCATGATCCCTGGTTTGAGGATTTCAAGGAATCACTCAAAACGATGACATTCGAACCAGAATCATCATCCTCCTCACCATGCCTTATGGAAGATGGTGAAAAGGTAACTAAATGCTATCTGTCTGAATCTAGTGATGATGAATCTGATGATGAATTTGGACCCAGTTATGTCAAACTTGCTTCCCTTGCCGCTAAACAACAAAGAGCTTTGGAAAAAGTTCAAAACATGCTAGATAAAAGTGATGATATGTTGGGTGAAGAAATGGATCGCACTAAAACCTTGACTGAAAATCTTCAGAGACTTCAGACTAGGTTTGACAACCTTCAAGGTCATCATAACACTCTTTTGTCTAATCATGAGAAGCTTCCTTATGAATTTCTTCAAAGAAAGCAAGATCTTGAGAAGCTAAGAGTAAGTTATGAAGATCTTCAGAAGGAGCGCGATTCATTACTTGCTCAACAAATCAGCGCTACTCAGGAAGAATTTGTTCCTCCATGTTTGAAATGCATTGAACGTGAATCTGCTAATTCGTCACCTGAATGTTCAAATGATTCTAATGCTACAAATTCTTCAACTGTCTCTGCTATCACTAATTCCTCATCTGAGGACATTGCTAGTATCACTGACGATGCGGGGCTGAAGGAATTGTACATGACAGGCATGTACAAAAGCCTAAAAGGGCATCAGACTCTTTGTGATGTGCTCAAAAAGCAAATCCTCAACAGGAACCCTAGGAAAGAGGGTATTGCCTTTGTGAGGAAACTCAATGCTGATGGTACATATTGGAAGCCTGAGCAGTACCCCAAAACCTCATGGGTTGCTGCAAAGGGACCTCCTGTTGATCCATCTAATTTACCTGGCTATACATGTGAATCTTCTCATTCTTCTGATGAGTCATTTGAATCCAACTATAAACTGTTCAAAAATCAGAATGGTGAAGTATTTGCTAGATATGTTGGCACTAACTACAGGACGGTTCTCCTATGAAGAAAATCCGGGTTCCCAAAAAGTGCCTTGAAAGTCTTCAGGTGAATGTCCTCATGACACCACCTGTGAAGAATATGAACCCCAGATCAAATTCTTCATATGGATCCAAGTCCTCATACGGACCAAATTCCTCACATGGATCAAATTCCTCAAAAGGATCAAAGTCCTCATATGAACATCATCGTGCTAACAACTCTGTTTCGCAGGGAAGAGCCAAGGGCTATGAATATGAGCATTATTCCTCTAATCATTATGTTCATAAGTCCTCGAAGAATTTCTCTGCTTATTCATATGCTTACCCTAACTTCTCTTATGTGAAACAAAATGGATTGGCTTCTATGCCACCTGTCTCGTATGGAGCTCGCAGAGTGATGAACTCTTTGCCACCCCTTCAGATGTGGATGGTGAAGAAAAAGAACTAATCTCTTCTGCAGGGTCAGGTCTCCAGACGTGCTTGAACGTCTGAAGAATTTGCTGGAGACCTGAAGAGTGCCTGAAAGGACGCATGCTAATCATGAAGAAATGAACTTTCATTTCTCATGTCCTCATACTGTTTTAACTATTGCATTGCTTGATGAAATTCGTCTGATGAATTGTGATGTCATATTATTCACTGATGAAGTATATGAAGTTCGTAAGCTACACTAATTCATCTACAGGATGATCAACCCAAAGCCACTGAGTGGGTCCTCGATAGTGGATGTACAAATCACATGACTGGTGACAAGAATCTATTGATAGATGCACCCTTATCACCATCGCATCTGAAGCATATCATCTTCGCTGACAAAGGCAAAAGTCAGGTATTGGGTCTAGGTAAGGTTGCGATCACAAAGGATCGACACATGGACAAAGTCATGCTTGTCGAGTCCTTAGGATACAACCTCATGTCTGTCTCAATGCTTTGTGATCTTGATATGGTAGTTGTCTTTGGCAAGTATCGTTGTGTTGTGGTTATGGAAGCTGACAATTCCAAAGTCTTCGAAGGCTTTAGGAGAGGAGACTTGTATATTGTTGATTTCTCTACAGGACCGCAACCAGCCATGTGCCTACTTGCACAAGCTTCAGAAGGGTGGCTATGGCATCGACGACTTGGTCATGCAGGCATGAGGAATTTGCACACGCTTGCGAAGAAGAAGCATGCCATTGACATTGAAAATGTCAAATTCCTCAAGGACCACCCGTGTGGAGCTTGTGAAGCTGGAAAGATGACCAAGGCTAAGCATCCAGCGAAGACTATCATGACCACTACTCGACCATTCGAATTGCTTCACATGGATCTCTTTGGTCCTAACCATTACTCAGCTGTCACAAGTGACACATCTCTCTATGGCCTTGTTATTGTTGATGATTACTCTTGTTACACATGGGTACACATTGTTACTTACAAACATGAAGTGCAGGAAGTCTTCAAATGATTTTCCTCGAGGGCTTCAACCAACTTTGGTGTGAAGATCAAGCACATCAGAAGTGACAATAGAACTGAGTTCAAGAATTCTGGTCTTGATGACTATCTTGATGAACTTGGTATTACTCATGAGTTATCTGCTCCTTATACTCCTCAGCAGAATGGCATCGTGGAGCGCAAGAACAGAACTCTTGTTGAGATGGCTCGCACTATGCTTGATGAGTACAAGACGCCTCGTCACATCTAGATTGAGGCAATTTATACTGCGTGCCACATCATCAACAGGGTATATCTTCACAAATTCTTCAAGAAGACTGCCTATGAACTCCTCACTGACAAGAAACCCAATGTGAGTTATTTCAAAGTCCTCGGTGCTAAATGTTGGATTAGAGATCCTCATCACAATGCTAAATTTGCACCGAAAGCACATGAAGGTTTTATGCTTGGTTACGGGAAGGACTCGCACACCTACAGAATCTTCAACAACGTTCTTCACAAGGTTGTTGAAACTGTAGATGTGCGGTTCGATGAAACTAATGGCTCGCAAAGAGAGCACCTACCCTCTGTGATAGATGAACCAGCACCTGAGGAAACTATCAAGTTCAAGGCTACTGAGGATGTCATTCCTACTGAAGAAAATGCTGAAGAATTCATTCCAGAACGTGAAGAACGTCGACCTAATGCACCTGAAGAAATTGCTGAAGAAAATGGTGCTGAAGAAAATGCTGATCAAATTCCTCGACGACAACCAACTCATCCTCGCGTTGCAAAAGAAGTGCAAGTTGAAAAGATCATCGATGACATTGAAGCACCAGGTCCTCTCACACGCTCAAAAGCTTCACATTTATCTAACTTTTGTTGGCACTATGCTTTTGTCTCTATCACAGAGCCCACTAAGGTAGATGAAGCATTTCTGGAGCCTGAGTGGATTCAGGCCATGCAAGAAGAATTACATCAGTTCAAGCTCAACAACGACTGGGAACTGGTCAATCATCCAGATCCACGCAAACACAACATCATTGGCACAAAGTGGATCTACCGCAACAAGCAAGATGAAAATGGCCTTGTGGTGAAGAATAAGGCACGGCTTGTAGCTCAAGGCTACACACAGGTTGAAGGAATTGATTTCGATGAAACTTTTGCACCTGTTGCTAGACTTGAAGCTATTCACATATTACTTGCTTATGCTAACCATCATGATATCACTTTATATCAAATGGATGTGAAAAGTGCGTTCCTCAATGGTAGGCTTGAGGAAGAAGTATATGTTGCTCAACCCCCAGGTTTTGAAGATCCTAAGCATCCTGACAAAGTCTTCAGACTAAATAAGGCCCTCTATGGCCTCAAGCAGGCCCCTCGGGCGTGGTATGATACTTTGAAGGAATTCCTCATGAAGAAAGTCTTCAAACCCGGTTCACTCGACCCTACTCTTTTCACTAAATCATATGATGATGAATTGTTTGTGTGCCAAATATATGTTGATGATATCATCTTTGGCTGTACTGACCAACGATATAGTGATGAATTTGCCTATATGATGAGTGAAGAATATCAAATGTCTATGATGGGAGAGTTGAAATTCTTCTTAGGTCTTCAAATTCGTCAATAGCGCAATGGCATATTCATATCTCAGGAGAAATACCTCAAGGATGTTCCGAGGAAATTCGGCATGCAAGATTGCAAAGGCGTCAAAATTCCTATGCCCACAAATGACCATATGTGCACTGATGAAAATGGTATTGACTTCAATCAAAAGGTATACCGCTCCATGATTGGTTCTTTATTGTATTTATGTGCATCTAGGCCAGACATTATGCTTAGTGTTTGCATGTGTGCCCGATTTCAAGCTACACCAAAGGAATCACACCATAAGGCTGTGAAGCATATTCTTCGATATCTAGCTCACACACCAACACTAGGATTATGGTATCCCAAGGGCTCGGTTTTTGATCTCATTGGATATTCTGACTCTGACTATGCTGGTGATCGTGTGGACCGCAAGTCAACATCTGGTACATGTCATTTCGTCGGACGATCTTTGGTCTGTTTGTCCTCGAAGAAACAGAACTGCGTATCACTGTCTACTGCTGAAGCTGAGTACATTGCTGCTGGCTCTTGCTGTGCTCAATTGCTGTGGATGAAGCAAACTCTCAAGGACTACGGCGTCAACGTGAAGAATGTGCCTCTCTTCTGTGACAATGAGAGTGCCATCAAGATTGCTCACAACCCAGTTCAGCACTCGAAGGCAAAGCACATTCAGATTCGTCATCATTTTCTTCGTGATCATGTGTTGAAGGGCAACATTTCTATTGAGCATGTGAAGACTGAAGAATAGCTAGCCGATATCTTCACAAAGCCCTTGGATGAGAAGAGATTTAGCAAGTTGCGGTGTGAGCTAAATATCTTAGAATCTTCGAATGTTCTTTGAAAAGGACACTCATCCTAACACTTATGCAAAATTGATGACTTAGATGTGCAACACATGAATAAACGTTTTCCTTCAATCAATGAAGAATAACACTCCAAGGGTGAAGAAATTAATGAAGAATTTGATTCTCATAACCGTACAACAATTGTACGCGGTGTCTGAAATCATCATTCTTATACGGTGGGTCACGCCACCACAAAAGTTGAAAATCTTCAATTTGAGTTTTTCCTCAGTTTTTGAAATTCCTCAGTTGCTCATTTTCTTCAACTTTGCATTGTCTTCACTGTTTCCGTCATTTTTCTTCATTGGCTATATATATGTGAGTTTATGTCCTCTACAGCATTCACTTATGGCTAATTCTTCAAGTTGGTGTTTCTGTTAAGTGAATGTGATCGGACCCTTCCCCCTCTATGCTATACTCAACCCAATCTATTCACAAATTCTTCAAGTGCGTTCCATTTGAAACTCGTTCAAAATCTTCAGTGTGTCCTTGTCAGCTGAAGAATTTGCGAATGGAACTTTTAACTTATCTTACCCAAATTTTCGGCTTTGCCGCTCAAACCGTTCCGCATCCCACGATATACTTATCTATTCATCCACGATCTAACACGATCTCCACTTCTCAATACGTGGGTGACACATGTCAAGCGAATGAGAAGGGTCAGGGGCACGTTCGTCCAATTTCTTCGGACGAACGGTTTTTCACTGTGGCTATAAATACCCCCTCTCCCCTTCCTCACTTCTTTTACTCCGCTCGACCTCTCTCCAGCTCAAGCTTCTCAAACCCTAGCGTCACTGCTACTTCATCGTCGCCAGTGAGGAAGAGCTTCACTACCTCGACCCCGTCGCCGCCGTACTCACGCCGGCCGCGGAAATCTTCACTCCGCCGCCGCCGTAGCCGTCTTCCTCCACCGAGTTAGGGCGTGGAAGATCTGCATAGACGAACTTCACTTCTCCACCTCACAGTTCATCGTGTTCTTCGTTCAGGGTAATTAAAAGTTACTTTTACTGCCCTCTTTGATTCAAATGTTTTCTACAAAATCCTCAAAGGTGTTTATTCTTCAAATTTTTCACACACTAAACACCTCACATCTCATCTATTCTTGATTCGTTTCCCTAAGCATCATTTTTCTTCAAGATTCCTCAATTGTGTGGATCTTCGATCTATACAACTCTGGAACCTAAGACAAAGAACGCTTAGTGAAATTCTTCAAGACTCATCTGGTCAAATTCCTCAAACTTGTTCTTTTTGAAAAACCTTCTGAGAACGCATATGACCTCTCCAAATTCCTCGCAACTATACTTTGTTCACAGGTACTCATGTCCGCGGCTGAATCACTAGGTTCTCATCAACTTAACTCATTTGCAGCGTTCCTCGAAGAAAAGTTGCATACTTCTTCAGAAAGTTCAATTGTTCAAATTCCTCAACTGAAGAAAATGGCTGATGGAAAGAAGCCACAAAAAGGAGGAAAGAGGCCTGAAATCAATACTGCCTTTGAAATCCCTCAGGACATTTATGCTGGGTACTGCACACCCCCTGAGGAAGATAAAAATCAGCGCAAGGTGCACATTCAGAGGATAGAAAGGAGATGGGCAAAAGAGTGGAGGGAGTACAGGTATGTGACTCCAAAATACATGAAGAAATTCGTTGTTACTCCTCCATGCTCAAGACCACCATTGGCACCTTGCCAAGAGGCAGATCCCCACTAGCATCAAGCGCAGTGAGGACTTTCCTGAAGAATGGGCCAAGCGCCAGGCCAAGTTGGCCAAACAGGCAAAAGATGCCGTGAAGAAATTCAACGAAGACTCTACTGCTGCTGTTGTTGAGGCCTGTGTAAGGCCGAAGAAATCCATGGCAAAGAAGCCTGCGCACAAGCCAAGCGCCTCTTCTTCAATGCCCTCACGGCCAATTCCTCAAGCCGCTCCAGCTCCTCCAAAGTCCTCAGTTGCTCCGCCCAAATCCTCAGCACTTGTGCATCTTGCCACGTGCCAAAGGACTACAGGCATCTCCATTGCCTCAGGAGTTTCAGCTAGTTCCTCAGCTGCACCAAATTCTTCAACAGGACCATCTCTGTTGAAGACAAAGACCACTGCTGGACGAGGCTCTCGCCCAAGTCCTCACAAGAGGCAGGTCGCCTTCCAAGTACCGTCTGAAGAAGACAAAGCTAATGATGAAGAACTTGCTGAAATCATCAGAGATAGGCAAGTCAGGGCCGCTAGAGCCAAGGGCACAGATGTGCCACTGCTTTTGGATCCAAAGTTGATCCTCGACTACATTGACCTCTGGCACAAGGACCCAAACACTCCTATGCCTGATTTCAAGCTGACTCCTGGTCAAAGTCATATGCTGACTACCTTCATCCAAGAAGAAAAATGGAAATTTGAGAAGGCCAGACAGCTCAAGAAAGCTCAGTACAGGAAGGAGAAATTCCTGAAGAACAACGTTATCTCTATGACAACTGATGAACTTCTGAAGATCCAATCTGAAATCAAAGTCCTCAGCGATGATTTCAATGCTTACTATGCTGATTGGAAAGGATCCAAAGTCAGGTTTGTCACTGACTAAGATGTTCACCTCAAATGTTGCAGCCCCATCGCAACAAGAAATTCCTCAGGCTGAAGCCTCTGCTCAGCCAACTGAAGAACATGCCAGCACCGCTGATGACAATCAGGCTGCTGAAGAAAATGTGAGTTCCAGGGCTGATGACTGCATTCCAGCCGCTGAAGAAACTGCCAGGGCACCCACTAGTGGTGCGCATGAAGAAAATGAAGAGGTTAGGGCAACTGCATCAGTTGTGCCTGAAGAAAATCAACCACATACCTCTGCTCCTCATGCGCCTACTCCAACTCCAATCCTTCCATCTGCATCAGATGTGAAGAAGACCAAGGCTGCAAAGCGTGCAACAGTGAAGAAAAGGAAAGCATCAGCTCCTTCGGATTCTTCAGCACCAAAGAAGATGAAGAAATTGACAAGCTCATTTGCTCACCCAATTGATGTTGTTCCAGTTTCCTCCATGCCATCAAAGGAAATCATCCCTTTTGATGAAGAATATGTGATCCCTAGCGGATCTGATGAAGAAAATCCTTCTGCTGCTACGTCAGAGCAGATGGATGAAGAAATTGAAGTGGATAAAATCCCTTCAACCCCCACAGTTTCCTCGCATATGCCTCAGTTTACTGCTGAAGAGGCTGGCGTTGAAGAAATTGAAGAAGAATATGTGGACATTGGCTGTTCCACACCAGTGATGAATGATGATTTTTGGGAAAGTCAGCACCCCAATTCTCCACTCTTCACTCCACTGCAGCAAATTCCTCAGTCCCCAGCAACTACAGTTCAAATGGGATCTGATGAAGCTCATGAAGACATTCCAGCCGCTAGTGCTGAAGAAAATGAGAATGAAGAACTGAAGAACCATGCTGCCACTGAAGAGGAACCAGAAATACCTCAGCTGAAGAACCTGAGATTGCGATTCCTGAGGTCATCATGCAACTGACTCACACTCCTCTGCCCAAGCCAAAGGATCCATTCTCAAGGAAGCAAAAATTCAAGGCTGATGATTTCTTCGGCGAGCACATATTCTTCACTGATTACAACCCATATGACTCTGCTTGCATTAGGAAGAGGCGTTTATGTACTGCCAGCCAGCCAAATTTCTATTCCTCAGTGCTTTTCAACAAAGACAAAGTCTTCGATCATGAGCACATTCCTCATGTGGATATGGAATCTCTGCCGTGCTTCGGGCCAGTCCTCAGTGTTCTTTACGACGCTAGACTGCTAAATTTTTGCACTGATATATGTGATTGGAATGAGGAGCTCATTCTTCAATTTTATGCAACTCTGCACATCACCGGAGACTCTGAAGATGTGAATTCATGGGTGCTGGACTGGATGTCTGAATACACTCACTACAAAGCACCAGCTACTGAATTGCTTCGTGCTTTGCCTCTCAGTCCGCCCCTTGAAGGTGCTTGTTGCGTCTACAATGAACCTGAGCTTACAGATCACTATATGCAAGTGTTGATGAAGCCTTTGAAGCCAGGTCAGGCCCCAAGAACAAAATTCCTTGTGAAGGAATTGTTGTATGTGCCTCAGACTGTCTATCGCATTCTGACGAAGACATTGAGTCCTATCAAGGGCCATGACTCAAATGAAGAAGAAGTCGTTGGCATCATGAAGAATCTGCTTTTCAATATCATTCATGGGGTTCCCGTCAACTTCCATGATTCCTTCATGAGGACTCTGGCCAATGTTGCAATGTCACCATTTTAGTTGAAGCCTTATGCACCATGGATTATGAGATTCATCAGAACAAGGTCTTCACTCAACTACAAAGCTGATACACTGAACCATTGCAGCTACATGCCCCCAATTGAAGTCCTCAAATGGACATTTTCCTGAGCTGATGAAAAGGGCAAGGCTACGGCTGTAATTGATGAAGGCATTCGTCCATTGGATGGACAATTTCGCAAGGCTGCATCCTACTCCACCAATGATGACTCTGCCACCCATGACTCTGCCGCAAATGCACCCAGGAAAAATCCTCAAGGCACAGCACCCAGGGTGATGACTGACCGTGAGCTTCTCCTCAGTCTTCACCAGAAGGTTGATCGCAATCATAAATGGGTCAAGTGTCAGTTTGGTTCAATTCTTCACAACATGACTGCTACCCACAATGCAGTGAAGAAAAACCACTACTACCTTCATGAAACCCTCAACTGCACCTGGGTTGTTCTGTCGCACATATATGGTGAAGAAGATCTGAAGAAAATGGGTCTCAAGCAAGATCTTGACTGGGCTGCACCTCCTCCGAAGAAGTACAAGAAGGTCAAGGTTCCTTCTTTGGTGGCTAGCTCCTATTCTTCATCACGTGACTGATGAACATGAAGACTTGGACGACACTGCAGCAGGCCCTACATCAACAAACGACCCCAACAACGCTGACGCTCCTTCATCACCTTGATATTCTTCAGGGGCGTTAGTCCTCATTTTCGACCCTTTTGGTCATTTGATGACAAAGGGGGAGAAATTTGAGTTAGTCTTCAAGCGGGTCTATCTTATGGGCTTTTTTTTTCTAAAGTTACAACTCTCGTTCTTCTGATGACTTTGTTGGATCGAGTTGTAAACTTAAACTCTATGGTGGCCTGATACTTTTGTTGTTTCTTCTGCATGCTTATTCCTCGTTAAAGTTATTGCACGCATGTTGAATTACATCAATCACCATATTTCATCATGCATTTCAAATTCTTCATATTATATGTCAAATGTGTGTATGAATTACAAGATATAGGGGGAGATCTCCATGATTCAACTCTTCAAGTGTGCATTGCTGGAAAAGCAAATTCCTCACTATGCACATCTTCAGGGGGAGTTCTTCTATATCTTGCAATCAAATTCCTCAATATCAGTATTTACACTTCATATGTTTATCCTCGTTGAAAACTTAACCTATATTGTCATCAATCACCAAAAAGGGGGAGATTGTAAGTGCATCTAGTGCCCCTTAGTGATTTTGGTGTATTGAAGACTTATAGGTTAAGGGACTAATGCGTTTGTGAGTGTACACAGGTCTATAAGTCTATGAGGAGTTTGATATTTACAGAGAAAGTCGACCCCTAAAAATGAAGTTCTTCGACTGAAGACTTTGGATTTCTGAAGACTTTCTGAAGACTTTGAAAGTGAAGAAATTGGTGTGACCTTGAAGACTTGGTATTCGTTTGAGGAACATGAAGCGTGAAGACTTTTGTTTTCGTAGTTTCATTTTCTATTTCTTGAGTCATAGGAAACACCATACTGTTAAAGGGGGTCGAGGAAATACTAAGGAAAAATTTCCATGTGATGCTCAACTCAAAATCCTACACCTACCAATCCCTTCGAGTGAAGCCATTGGAAATCTCATACAGATCAGTCATATTCTTCAGTGACGGAGGCGAAGTTCTTCTGGTCTCTGAGGAATTTGTTCTGACTAAGGAGTTAGGAATTCGCCAGTGCGGATTGCCTACACAGTGAGGAACATGATAGCCCTGAGGAATTTGATACTCAAATTTCCGACCGTTGCTGTGCTATGCGCCAGCTGTCCCAAAATATCTACCCACCTAACGGTCATATCATTGAAGGGCATTTATGTCTTATCATGTCGGGCTGCTCCCTAGGCTATAAATAGCCGCCCCCTACAACCACTAGCTGGTTGGCTGCTCCGAGAGAAACTGACACTTGTCAATTGAGAGCATCCCATCCTCCGAGGACTTTGAGCGAAAATCATCAAGTGAGGAAAACCCAAACCCAAACACCTACAAACCCCAAGTGATTGAGCATCATTGAAGAGATTGATCCTGCGTGGATCCGTTGCTTGTTACCTTTGAAGACTGTGCTTCTTCCAGACGGTTAGGCGTCATGGTCTAGAGCATCCAAGAGGAAATTGTGGATTGCCGAGTGACTGAGTTTGTGAAGGTTCGGAAGTCACCTGAAGACTTACCACGAGTGATTGGGCGAGGTCTGTGTGACCTTAGCTCAAGGGGAATACAGTGAGGACTAAGTGTCCTGGACTGCGTATTCAGGACTGGGTGTCCGGGATTGTGTGTCCTCAGGTTTAATACCTAGCTGCCCTAACCAGACGTACAACTGAGACAGCAGTTGGAACTGGTCTACCAAATCATTGTCTTCACCAAGCCTACTGGTTCTATTTCCTCAACTCTTTCATTTCCTCATTACTGTGTTGTGCACTTGTTCATATCTGTGTTTGAAGACTTTGACTGAAGACTTTCTCAATTTCCTCAGTTCAATTTCCTCAGTCTGTTTGTCTTCATCCTGTGTTTACGCTTTCTGTACTCTGTGCTTGCTTTCATTTCATCATGATGACTATGCTTGTGTTCTGCTATGCATACTTTTGAGTACTTATTCCGCTGCAAGTAGTTCTTCACTAAGGAATTTCCTCACTAGCAAATTCCTCAGTGAAGAATTCATAAAAATCGCCTATTCACCCCCCCCTCTAGTCGATATAACGCACTTGCAGCCGGGGATGCCTGTCTGGGCGGCGTAGTCGAGGGGGGCGGCGTGTTGGAGGTGGCCCTCGGCGGCTCCTCTTGCTGCCGTTCTCCTCCTGCGAACCCGACAAGGTCAGCGTCGAGAACTCACGCCCCGATGTTCATCAGTGGAGGAATACGTGATGGACTCACGTTGGGGGCTGAAGCGAGGGCTACGCCGGGGGCTGCTGTCCGGGCTGCTGTACACCAGCACCGGCGTCTGCGGAGTGCCCGCCGGGGGTTTGTCGCCCGTCGAGGCCTTGGCCTTCTTCGCCACCCTCTGGGCCAATGCCTCCTTGTCCCTACAAAGATAAAAACAAGTCAAGAACAGCGGCACAATCTGAAGGTTCGGGGATGATGAAGGGCGGGATACTTACTCATCCTCCACCTCCTCTTCCGCTGCCTTCCTCTTCCTCCTTGGGCTGAGAGACCCAAGATCAAAGTCGACCTCCAGGTCGACATCTGCGGGAGGAGAGGAAGGGGATGGAGTCCGGCGATGCTTGGACGAAGAAGAGGCGGTCGCCTTCTTCCTCGCCACTGTGGCCTTCACCACATTCTTCGCCGCCGCAGCCCTTGTCTGGCGCACGGACTGATCCTGGGCCTGTTGCCGCTGCGCGGCCCTACCGGACCGGACTGGTTCGCCGGAGCCAGCCCGGCACAGGACGCGTCTCTTCCCTGTGGTCGGGGGCTCGTCGGCCTCCACCTCCTCTTCAGACGACTCGTCACCCGCGTCTTCGACAAGGGGGGCCCCAGCGCCGGCGCTGCTGGCCTCCTAGCAGACTCCGCCCATCTGGCAAGCTCCTTCTCCTCCGCGGCAGAGTCGGCCTCGTCCTCCATATGGCCGGCGCTGCTGGCCTCCCGGGCAAGCGCCGCCTCTGCCGCCCTGGCGGCAATATAGTCTAGCTCCGCCTGGGTGGTATCCTGGATGAGCAGTGGCTCATCGCGGATATACCTCTCCGACAGGTTGTCAAAGAACTCCTGCACCCGCTCTGCTTCCAGCTCGGCCCAACTCAGGTCAAGACCATGTGCATTGAAGTCCGGCATCATGGCGATGATGTCGGTCTGGCGAGAATTGTTGCTCAGCGGGACCACTCCCGCCGGCAACCCAAACAAGGGCCCTCTGACGACCTTGCCGGTCCTCTCAGCCCTGCTGTCACAGCCCACATCGAGCCGAAAGAGCCTCTGGCAGAAGTGGGCGTGCCCCATCACCGTGAAGTTGTGCTTCAGGCCGGTTCGGAGCCTCATGATGTCGGACGCGTTCCTGAAATCCAAAGCCGGCCTCACCTTGTTGTGCAATGGGGCGATTCGGCGACAAATGAAATCAGCCCCGATCATCTCGAGGGTGAGCCCGGCCATGGTGAGATGATGGATCCTGGTGGTGGCAATCGTAAGCTTCTTTTCATTGACATCGAGGTCGCTCCAGTCCTGGTGGCGGACCGGCGGGCTCTGACGAACCCGGCAGAACTCCTGCGGGTCCTCCTCCTCAATCCAGCACCACCGGCCCCGCCATTCCTCCCACCTCTCCTTCTAGGCGCCCTCCAGATATGTACCCTTCTCCTGGTTCCTTGGGATACAGGCGACACAGCCGGAGATGGTGCCTCCCTTCTGGATACGAGGATAGAAGTAGTGGCGGAAGAGCGCCGTGCTGGGATGCACCCCGGCAACACCCTCACAGAGATGGGCAAAAAGGGCCATGCACGCCATGGCATTTGGAGTGAAATCCAGAAGGTGGAACCATAGGTGTGCATGACGTCGTTGAAGAAATCAGAAAAAGGGGGCAGAGCCCGCAGGAAAAGTAGTCAACGAAGAAGGGATACCGATTCGGGCCGGCCCGGGCAAAATCGGCGAAGCTGATGCGCGTGGCAGGATGCCCCGTCGTCTTGCACCCCCACAAGGGCTTGAAGTAGTCCCTGAGGTGGACCGCATCGACCATCGAAGGGAAGTAGGCGAGCTGCGTCCGCCGCACCGCCAACTCGCTCTTCGGCGCCTCCTTCTCCCCGGCGTCCTTAGCCGCTCCCTTGGCATTGCTGGTTTTCGGTGCCATGGCGGCTGAAAGGGGACGAAGGATAAAGGGCAGCAAGAGCCTGAGGAAGAAGAAGAGAGGAACGGCGGTCTCGATATTGGAAGAGGCGCAGAGGGTAAATGAGCAGCGCGCCTGCGGTTTTCCCCTTTTTTATGGGGAAGGCGCGGGCCGCCTCTTTACCATTTACTACGATGTGACGCATGAGGGCAACAACCGCCCCACGCATGCGCCCCACGTCACGCACGACCCCCACATCGCGCATTCAACGCGGGTCGTGGGGAAGCGCAGCGGGCAAGGGAGTTACTGCGGTAAAAACTCAGCCGCACGCGCGTCCGTGCACTGTTCTGGGCCTGGCCCAATAACGCCCCGTGCTTATATGTGCCCCAGGCCCGGGGGCTCCTGTCGGTGTACAAAAGTAGGGGTCCCTTTTTGCACCCCTTTACTTGTGCGCGGGCTGTCGCAGCCCCACGCCCCCGACCACGCTTGGCGGGGCAGTGGAAGCAAAGGCACAAGACGACCAGACCAACGCCAAGCCAGAAACACAAAGAGTAGAAGGGCAAGATGGACTCCCCCGGCAAGGCCCTTGCCGGGGCGGCCTCCACAGCCCCGGCAAGAACCTTACCGGGGCAACTTGCCCAACACCAACCGGGCTGCCACCCTTAAGCCTGAGAGTTCCGATGCCCTCAACCACATTGGAACCAAAGCTCGGGAGGCGCCTCCGTGGTGGCATGCAGATCTTTGTGAAGACCCAGAACATGCAAGATTAGATGAGAATCAAAAGATGGAGATCCTCGGTGAGATCCTTGCCGAGGATACCCACGAGGCCCCCCCGGCAAGGCCCTTGCCGGGGACGCCCACAACACCGCGGCAAGACCCTTGCCGGGACCCCGGGAGTACTCTTGTCGAAGACATCCGCGGGGCCGCAGCCAGGCCCACATCTGCCAAGATTCCACCGCCGTTCCCATGCAGCTGCCAGCCTACCAACTAGGCGAGCACCCGCATGGCGACGTGCGGCCTCTAGGCCAACTCAGCAAGCACCTGCGTGGTGGCATGCAGATCTTCATGAAGACTCTGCCACCGCACCAACTCAGCAGCCAGCCAGCCAGTGTGGCACTACCCGCCTCGTCAGTTCGGACGCGCGTCGAAGCCAGGCGAGGCGGCGACAGCTGGGACGAGCTTCCTTGCCGTCCCCGATAAAGCAAGAAGGGCACGTCGGCAGCGCATTAAATGCGTTTGTCCTACGGTGCCAGAGGATAGACTCGACCACTGTATAGCTTTCCACCTCCTGTGTGCCACTGTGGCAGCCCCTTTGTCTATAAAAGGAGGCCCGTGGCATACTGGGGAGGATTCGGACTTTTTGGACCCTGCACGCCTTGTAGCTAGTCCAAGAACACCAGATAAACAGAAACCAGCAGGAGTAGGGTATTACGCATCACTTGCGGCCCGAACCTGGATAATCCCCCCGCGTTGATCTCTCAATCCCGCTCTTTCCACAGCCCCGCTCCTGCCAACTGTAGCAAAAGGGATTCCTCATGATCCCGTAGGTGTCGTTTCCCCCGACATCATTGCCTCGATATCGTCATGAATATTTGAAGTTCTATCAATTGCCCAACAGTAATTTGTTTACCCACCGTTTGCTATTTTTCTCAAGAGAAGCCACTAGTGAAACCTATGGCCCCCGGGTCTCTTTCTCATATTATTTGCCTTTGCGATCTATTTTCTTTTGCTTTTATTTTTAGATCTACTAAACCAAAATACAAAAATACTTTGCTGCAATTTATTCTTATTTATTTTATTTGGCGTTTGATCTATCAATCTACTCCAATTTATTCATGCCTGTTTGCCAATTTCTGGCGCCGTTACCCGAAAGGGATTGACAACCCCTTTAATACGTCGGGTTGCGAGTATTTGTTATTTGTGTGCAGGTGCCGTTTACGTATTGTTGCTTGGTTCTCCTACTGGTTCGATAACCTTGGTTTCATCACTGAGGGAAATACCTACCGTCGCAGTGCTGCATCATCCCTTCCTCTTTGGGGAAATACCGACATAGCTTCAAGCCACATCAGTGGTATAAGCCATGGAAAACTTACATTACAGTAGCTACAATGCAAAACAAAATATGAATTGGTTTGCAACAGTACTTAGAGTAGTGATTTGTATTATTATACTAATGGATCTTACCGAGCTTCCTATTGAGTTTTGTGTGGATGAAGTGATCAAAGATCGAGGAGGTCCTGATGTGAGGACAAGGAGGAGAGGCAAGAGTTCAAGATTGGGGATGCACAAGGCACCCCAAGTAAATATCCTAGGGGACTCAAGCGCCTAAGCTTGGGATGTCCCGGAAGGCATCCCATCTTTCTTCAACACTATCGGTATGTTTTCGTCTTCGTTTTGTTCACATGATATGTGTGAATCTTGGAGCGTCTTTTGTGTTTTTTTTATTTTTATTGTATGCACCATGCTGGTATGAGATAGTCCATGGTTGATTTATAGAATGCTCTTTGCACTTCACCTATATCTTCTGAGTATGGCTTTATAGAATGCTTCATGTGCTTCACTTATATTATTTGAAGTTTGGATTGCCTCTTTCTCTTCACATAGAAAACCGTTGTTTGTAGAATGCTTTTTCGCTTCACTTATATTTATTAGAGCATGGTATTTTGTAGAAAGAATTAAACCCTCATGCTTCACTTATATCTATTTAGAGAGTCAACAGGAATTGGTCATTTGCATGGTTAGTCAAAAAATCCTACATAAAACTTGTGGATCACTGAATATGATATGTTTGATTCCTTGCAATAGTTTTGCGATATAGAGATGGAATATGTGGGAGGTACTAGTAAATGGTTGTGGTTAGTAGAAATACTGGTGTTAAGGTTTGTGAATCCCGAAGCATGCATGTATAGTCTGTCGTTATGCTATGAAGTTGGAGCATGATTTATTATTGATTGTCTTCCTTATGAGTGGCGGCCGGGGACGAGCGATTGTCTTTTCCTGCGAATATATCCCCCTAGGGGCATGCGTAGTAGTACTTTGCTTTGAGGGCTAATAAACTTTTGCAATAAGTATATGAGTTCTTTATTACTAATGTGAGTCCATGGATTATACGCACTCTTACCTTTCCGCAATTTGCTAGCCTCTACGGTACCGTTGTAGCGACCAGACCTCAACAGTCTGATCTCTGTGCATATGTGTCATCCCTGGATCCGTAATGCTGACACACACAATACTTGAAGGATTTATAACAGAGTAGCAATCACACACTTATTACATCTAATGTTTCAAAAGAGAACTTATTACAATAAATATGGCTTAAGGCCATCTAATACGATAACAACGGAAGGCTTGGAAGATAAAGTGAGTCCATCAACTCCAACGGCATCACTGAGTGAAAGACCACGACTTAAGGCTCCTTACTCGTCGTCTGAAAAGTCTGCAACATGATACGTTGCAGCCCGAAAAACGGGTCAGCACATGGAATATGCTGGCAATGTAACACAAGAGAGTAATGAACAGAATAATGCTATCACTACATGCATATATGGCTGATGGAGGCTGTATGGTTAATATGTTTTGCGGAAAGCCAATTTTTCCCTACTGCAAAGGAATATATTTTATTAACTACCAATTTTGTTGAAAACATTGAGAAGGTAAACCCCCTCTCAATCCCAATTAAAAGTAATCATTAACCCAATCAAATTTATATTAAGAGTGATGAGATCAACATGATAATCCAAGAACCAGATACTCAAGATGTCCATAACCGGGGACACGGCTAACCATGATTAGTTTGTACACTCTGTAGAGGTTTGCGCACTTTTCCCCACAAGACTCGATCTCCTCCGTTGGATTTCTCGCACTACATGGTGTTTGAGAAACGGATGACCGAGACATAGTCTTTCAGAAGCGTTAGCACCTTACGATGGGTAGACCAGTACACCTACATCCCCTACATCTGCTAGTCTACCACTGTAAGAGTTCACACGACTTAATCAACTATGCTAGAGCCCATAATAGCTTGTGGCTGCACATGGAAGTTTCTAGTATGAATAATCTCATGATCCCTTTGAGTCTGGGTGGCGGTCCATAGGAGAGTCACACGGTACCCCGGGATTTCCAAAAAATACAGGCAATCACTTGAATACCCGGGTGCCTCAATCCACCCAGATGTGTACTTAAGTTGCCACCTTAAGTTTAACCATTAATTTAACGATCTCACATCTGTCATGGATACACTCAAACCCAATCCACGTCTACGGGCATAGCATAGCAGTATAAGCAACGTAGAAGTAACTCCCAAGGTTTGATAATAAACAGGTGAATAGGTACTACCTCAGCCACTTCCCAACCCACAATTTAATTCAGATCCTAACCATGCAAATGTTTGAGGATTGATCTAATGCAATAAAACTGGGTAGTAAAGAAGTATGATCAAAGTGTTACTTGCCTTGCTGATGATCCGCGAAACCTAGAGACTCGTAGTAGCACGCTTCGCACTCCGGGTACTCTATCGCAAACAAACAAACATACAATAATCAATCAAGCAAGGGCATGGGTAAAACTCAAATAAGAGATCTAACCAGAAAGTTCAACTTAAGAACTCCGGTTTGCAAAAAGAATCAAATCAAACGAAGCAACAAAACTCAAACGGCGAAAGAAACAAGCTTCGTTTACTAATCTGGACTGAAGTCAAATTTTACAGTAGCTAAAACATGTTTAAGTTGTCTAAACGGAAAGAGGGTTTCGAGACGAAACTCTAGGCGCTTGAATCGCCTGAGTCCGATAAACAAGCGTAAAGTTATACTAGAACGAAAATCGGATCAGAAATCGCGCTCGAAAATAATCACGGAAAATCCGAGAAAAAGAAAACTGACGACCAGGCTAACGAACGAACGTTCGCTGTCTGCGGCTAAACGGTGAAAACCGTTCGTTAAACGAACGTACGGACGAACGTCCGCTAAATAAATAAACCGAACCGGTCTAAACAAAACCAAAACTAGGGTTTACGAAATAAAACCGATCGTTTTTTTTAAAACGAACCCGCGCTACCTCAAGCTCCGGCGGGCGGCGGCGCGGCGGCTCCGGCGGCACGGGGTGGCGGTGGCGTGCGGCAGCGCGGGCGGCGGCGACGGCGGCGGCTTAGGGTTAGGGTTTGGGTGGCGGTGGGGCTGGTTGGGCTACGGGGTGCGGGCGGCGGCTTATAAAGGGGCCGGCCCGAGGTCTCCTGGCCGGGTACGGCCCGAAGTCGGTTTGATTTTTTTTTAAATAATTCTGACGTGCAGAAAAAGAAAGAAAAGAAATACTGAACGGACTCCAAAAATCCCGAAATAAATTTTCCCCGTCCTCTAAAAATATGCCGGGCAAGGTGAACATTTATTTGGGCCTAAAACGCAATTTTGAAAATGCATACTTTTCCTAATTCAAATAAAATAGAGACAAAACTCCGAATAAAAAAACTTAGTTGATTTTAATATTAAATCTCTGATATTTCTTTATTTTGAGGAAGTCATTTTATCCTCTCTCTTTTATTTTAATAAAAGAAATATTTCAAAGAAAAATAATTAAAATCAAACGATCCTCTTTCCAAAATTCGAGAAAAACTCGAATATGAAAATAATGAAATCCCCAACTCTCTCCGTGGGTCCTTGAGTTGCGTAGAATTTCTAGGATCAACCAAAATGCAAAAAAATATGATAAGCAATGATGATCTAATGTATAACATTCCAAATTGAAAATTTGGGATGTTACAAACCTACCCCCCTTAAGATGAATCTCGCCCTCGAGATTCGGGTTGGCTAGAAAATAGGTGAGAGTGATCCTTCCGTAGGTCTTCCTCTCGTTCCCAAGTGGCTTCATCTTCGGTATGGTGACTCCACTAAACCTTGCAAAACTTGATAACCTTGTTGCGCGTAACTCGGCTGGCAAACTCGAGTATCTTGACTGGTTTCTCCTCATATGTCAAGTCACTATCCAACCGTATCGCTTCCAACGGCACTGTATCTCTTAGAGGAATATCAGCCATCTCCGCGTGGCACTTCTTCAACTGAAAAACATGGAACACATCGTGAACTCCGGACAATCCTTTGGGCAATTCCAACTTGTAAGCAACTTCTCCCATATGTTCCAAAACTTTGTATGGTCCCACAAATCGTGGCGCTAACTTTCCCTTAACTCCAAAGCGCTTCACTCCTCGAAGTGGGGATACACAAAGATACACTCTGTCTCCAACTTCGTAAACTGTCTCCTTGCGTTTAGAATCCGCATAACTCTTCTGCCTGGACTGGGCTACCTTGAGTCTATCGCGAATCAGCTTAACCTTCTCTTCAGACTCTTTAATCAAATCTGGTCCAAACAACTGTCGGTCTCCAACTTCGTCCCACAACAACGGTGTTCTGCACCTCCTTCCGTACAGGGCTTCGAAAGGGGCCATCTTCAAACTGGCTTGATAACTGTTGTTATAAGAGAACTCTGCATAAGGCAAATTATCGTCCCAACTAGATCCATAGTCTAGCGCACAAGCTCTCAACATGTCCTCCAGAATCTGATTGACTCTTTCAGTCCGTCCATCCCTCTGTGGGTGAAAAGCAGTACTGAACTCTAGCCTGGCTCCCAAAGTTTCATGCAACTGATTCCAAAACTTTGAGGTAAACTGGGTTCCTCTGTCTGATACAATGGTCCTCGGAACTCCATGCAGACATACGATCCTGGTCATGTATATCTTTGCCAACTTAGCACTGGTGTAAGTGGTCTTCACTGGGATGAAGTGAGCTACTTTCGTCAAACGATCGACTACAACCCATATCGAGTCATAGCCTGAACGAGTCCTGGGTAATCCTGTGATAAAGTCCATGCCTAGTTTATCCCACTTCCATTCAGGGCAATGGTTGTAGCAATCCAGATGGCTTTTGGTGCTCTGCCTTCACTCTCTGACATGCATCACAAACTGCTACATACTCTGCAATATCCTTTTTCATTCCGGTCCACCAGAAACTATCCTTCAAATCCAGATACATCTTGGTATTTCCTGGGTGAATCGAATATGGCGAATCATGGGCCTCTTGCAGAATCAACTTCCTGATCTCCTGATCATTTGGCACATATACGCAGTCCTCAAACCATAAGGTATCGTGCTCATCCTCACGAAATCCTTTAGCCTTTCCTTTACTCATCCTTTCCTTTATCTCGGCAATCTCCTTGTCCGCCTTCTGAGCTTCTCTGATCTTATCCATCAAAGTAGACTGAATCTCCAAGGCTGCTACATAACCTCTTGGAACTATCTCCAAACATAGCTCGCGAAGCTCTTCTGCTAACTCCTTGGGTAACTCTCCGGTCATGAGTGTGTTGACATGACTTTTTCGACTCAACGCATCGGCTACTACGTTAGCCTTTCCGGGATGATAATGCAATCTCATATCATAATCCTTTATAAGCTCCAACCATCTCCTCTGCCTGAGATTCAACTCCTTTTGCGTGAAGATATACTTCAAACTCTTGTGATCCGTGTATACCTCACAATGGTTTCCGATGAGAAAATGTCTCCATGTCTTCAATGCATGCACTACGGCTGCTAACTCCAAATCATGCGTAGCATAATTTAACTCATGGGGTTTAAGCTGTCGTGAGGCATATGAAACAACTCTTCCCTCCTGCATAAGTACGGCTCCAAGTCCTCGACGAGAAGCGTCGCAATACACTTCATAATCCTTACGTTGATCTGGCAGAATCAACACTGGTGATGTAACCAAGCGTCTCTTCAACTCGTGAAAACTGGCCTCACATTCCTCAGTCCAATTGAATTTGGTGTCCTTCTTCAACAACTCTGTCATGGGCTTTGCAATTTTTGAGAAATTCTCAATGAACCTCCGGTAATATCCCGCGAGTCCAAGAAAACTCCGAATCTCTCCAACTGACGTGGGTGAGTCCCAATTTGTCACAGTGACAACTTTGTTGGGGTCTACTGCTATTCCTTCCCCGGATATAACATGCCCAAGAATCCAACTTCCTTCAACCAAAACTCACACTTGCTAAACTTGGCGTATAACTGATGTTCCCTGAGCTTACCAAGTACCAAACGCAAATGCTCTTTATGTTCTTCTTCATTCTTCGAGTAGACCAGAATGTCATCAATGAACACCACAACGAACTTATCCAAAAACTCCATAAACACTTTGTTCATCATGTTCATAAAATAGGCAGGTGCGTTAGTCAGACCAAATGACATAACGGTATACTCATACATCCCGTACCTCGTTGTAAAAGTTGTCTTAGGTATATCCTGCTCTCGAATCCTCAGCTGGTGATACCCTGATCGCAAATCGATCTTGGAAAACACCTTAGCTCCTTGCTGCTGGTGAAACAAATCATTGATCATCGGCAGTGGGTACTTGTTCTTGATCGTCACCTCATTCAGTCCTCGATAATCAACAACCATCCTCAACTATCCATCCTTCTTCTCCACTAGAAGTACTGGGGATCCCCAAGGTGATGAACTTGGGCGTATATAACCTTTATCCAGTAACTCCTTAATCTGCTTCTTAATTTCCTCCAAATCCTTTGCGGGCATTCTATATGGTCTCTTAGATATTGGCCCTGTGCCTGGCAAAAGCTCAATCAAAAACTCAATGTCTCTATCCGGTGGCATGCCTGGCAACTCTTCTGGAAATACATCCGGAAAATCCTTCACCACTAGTACTTCCTCCTGTACAACTCCTGATAATGAATTTACCTGAGTCCTATTCGGCACATGCCGGGATACATACTTGATCCTTCTTCCTTCTGGGGTGGTGAGCAAAATCGTCTTACTGGCGCAATCAATGTTCCCTCCATACATCGATAGCCAATCCATACCCAGTATCACATCCAAACCTTGCGACTCCAATATATTAGATCTGAGGGAAAAACATGCCTACCTATGGTCAATGGCATCTGAAAACATGCATGGCTTGCCATATACTCTGCTCCGGGTAAGGTTACTAGCATGGGTGTCTTAAGAACTCTAGTGGGCAACTTATACTTATCCACAAATCCCCTTGATATGTATGAATGCGATGCACCAGTATCAAAAAGTACGACTACAGTAAATGACTTAACCAGAAATTTACCTATTACTGCATCTGGCTGGGCTTCAACCTCCTCCACGTTAACGTGGTTCACTTGTCCCCTGTTGAAAGGGTTGGGATTCTTCCCAAAGCTTCCATTGCCATTTCCATTCTTAGCTTCAGGACATTCATTGGCATAATGTCCGGTCTTCTGGCACTTGTAACAAGTAACGTGGCTTAGATCCTTCTTGGCGGGTGTTGCCGGGTTGGAACAGTTCTGTCCGCTACTTCCTCCATTACCATTACCATTCTTGGGGCCACTATGATTGTGCGAACCTCCTCCATTATGGGTGTGGCCTCCATGGTTATGAACGAGTCCTCCCGAGTTCGGGGTGTAACGGGGTCTCTTCTGGGCTCCAGAATTGTACTTCCCTTGACCATACTTCCTTTTGCGGCTGTCAATCTGCTGCTGCTTCCCTTCAAGCATGAGAGCTCTATCCACCAACTCCTGATAGTTATTAAAATTTGCCACCATCAACTGCATGCTCAGCTCATCATTTAGTCCCTCCAAAAACTTCTCCTTTTTAGCTGCATCTGTAGCAACGTCATCTGGGGCATAACGTGCTAACTTACTAAACTCATCCACATATTGGCCAACAGTGCGCCCTCCTTGGCGTAAGTTGCGAAACTCACGCTTCTTCATGGCCATAGCTCTCGCTGAAACATGGGCAGTGCGAAAAGCCTGCTGGAACTGGTCCCATGTCACAGTGTCAATAGGGTAAGTGACTATGAAATTCTCCCACCAAGATGTTGCGGGTCCATCAAGTTGATGTGCGGCAAACACACTCTCTCCACATTTGTGCATCCTGAAGTAGTCAGCTCCCTCTCAATCTTGCGGAGCCAATCATCTGCAACAATCGGCGGTGCTACTGGAGAACACCGGCAGATTCAGCCTAAGAAAACGGGCTAAGTGGTCAACTGGTGGGGGTGGGGGTGGGTTGTTGTTGTTGTTCCCCTGGTTCTGGTTCTGGACTAGTATCTGCATCAAAGCATTCTGCTGCTGGATCAACTGAGTGAGATCCAGTGGGAAAGCAAATCCATTGTCGTGTCTCGGAGGCATCTGCTGGGTTTAGAAAAGATGAGAAAACAGAATAGAATGAGGTCTAGGGGGAAAACACTACCCATATGCACATGAGACAAACACAAACATATCACTCAATCAATCAAACAAAGGGGATACAATCGGTCTAGAACTATCGTTACAAAAGTGCTTGGACTATACTATATACATGGTGGAATACTACTACTGATATGGTGGTCTACTAGAAAAATTGATCGGTCGAAGACTCCATGATATCTGCTCCAGCTTCATCAACATAGTCATCATTGCTATCGTCAGGGTCCGAGTCGGTGTCGTCGATGATGATGAAGTTCTCCGGGCAAGTGGAATCGTCATCTCCTCCTCCTGGCGCAGGGTCTCCCATGAAAACTCCTAGCTTCCTGGTCAGGTCGTCATTCTTCTCTACTAGTACGACAATTTCCTCCATGTAATCTTCGCGTGTAGCCTTGAGTTCTTCCTCCAGTTCCGTGATCCTTGTCATTGCTTTCTTCAAATCCGCCATGCCTGCGCACATCTGGTTCTCCTGGTGTCGAATGTGCTGGTTTAACTCCTGGATGAAAGAGGCCATCGATCTATCCTTCCTGGTGCTGATCATCTCCCATTGCTCATCTCGGCGCCCGCAAATCTGATAAATAGTATCCTTGAGATCATTGCGGTAAACTTCTCCAATGCGTCCCATGGTGATTTGAGCTGCCATACTCTTTCCTAGACTCCAGGTTGGTGCATCGAAGGAAAACTCTATGGGCTCAGTGACTGGTGTGAATGTTCTTCCTGGAACTTGAACTTTAATCATCCAACGCTCCTCTTCTAGTAAAGTGGCGTTGTAAGTCCCGGTGAAGCTTGGTATTCCAATGTTTAGGTACCTAGTGACTTCCTTCAAGTGGCATCCAAAAGGGGTGTCTTCATCCGGTTGCGTGAACTTGATCCTTGCATCCGCCATCCTAAAGAGTAGAAAATGGAGAGGAGTTAGAAATGAGAAGAGAGTAGTGCTCTAGGGTTTTAGATTAGTGGTCCTGTCCTACAGTCAGCATGTGCTCTGATACCATCTTTGTAGCGACCAGACCTCAGACAGTCTGATCTCTGTGCATAAGTGTCATCCCTGGATCGGTAATGCTGACGCACACAGTACTTGAAGGATTTATAACAGAGTAGCAATCACACACTTATTACATCGAATGTCTCAAAAGAGAACTTATTACAATAAATATGGCTTAAGGCCATCTAATACGATAACAGTGGAAGGCTTGGAAGATAAAGTGAGTCCATCAACTCCAACTGCATCACTGAGTGAAAGACCACGACCTAAGGCTCCTTACTCGTCGTCTGAAAAGTCTGCAACATGATACGTTGCAGCCCAAAAACGGGTCAGCACATGGAATATGCTGGCAATGTAACACAAGAGAGTAATGAACAGAATAATGCTATCACTACATGCATATATGGCTGATGGAGGCTGTATGGTTAATATGTTTTGCGGAAAGCCAATTTTTCCCTACTGCAAAGGAATATATTTTATTAACTACCAAGTTTGTTGAAAACATTGAGAAGGTAAACCCCCTCTCAATCCCAATTAAAAGTAATCATTAACCCAATCAAATTTATCTTAAGAGTGATGAGATCAACATGATAATCCAAGAACCAGATACTCAAGATGTCCATAACCGGGGACACGGCTAACCATGATTAGTTTGTACACTCTGTAGAGGTTTGCGCACTTTTCCCCACAAGACTCGATCTCCTCCGTTGGATTTCTCGCACTACATGGTGTTTGAGAAACGGATGACCAAGACACAGTCTTTCAGAAGCGTTAGCACCTTACGATGGGTAGACCGGTACACCTACATCCCCTACATCTGCTAGTCTACCACTTTAAGAGTTCACACGACTTAATCAACTATGCAAGATCCCATAATAGCTTGTGGCTGCACACGGAAGTTTCTAGTATGAATAATCTCATGATCCCTTTGAGACTGGGTGGCGGTCCATAGGAGAATCACACGGTACCCCGAGATTTCCATAAAATACAGGCAATCACTGGAATACCCAGGTACCTCAATCCACCCAGATGTGTAGTTAAGTTGCCACCTTAAGTTTAACCATTAATTTAATGATCTCACATCAGTCATGGATACACTCAAACCCAATCCACGTCTACGGGCATAGCATAGCAGTATAAGCAACGTAGAAGTAACTCCCAAGGTTTGATAATAAACAGGTGAATAGGTACTACCTCAGCCACTTCCCAACCCACAATTTAATTCAGATCCTAACCATGCAAATGTTTGAGGATTGATCTAATGCAATAAAACTGGGTAGTAAAGAAGTATGATCAAAGTGTTACTTGCCTTGCTGATGATCCGCGAAACCTAGAGACTCGTAGTAGCACGCTTCGCACTCCGGGTACTCTATCGCAAACAAACAAACATACAATAATCAATCAAGCAAGGGCACGGGTAAAACTCAAATAAGAGATCTAACCAGAAGTTCAACTTAGGAACTCCGGTTTGCAAAAAGAATCAAATCAAACGAAGCAACAAAACTCAAACGGCGAAAGAAACAAGCTTCATCTACTAATCTGGACTTAAGTCAAATTTTACAGTAGCAAAAACTTGTTTAAGTTGTCTAAAAGGAAAGAGGGTTTCAAGACGACACTCTCGGCACTTGAATCGCCTGATTCCGATAAACGAGCGAAAAGTTATACTAGAACGAAAATTGGATCAGAAATCGCGGTCGAAAATAATCGCGGAAAATCCGAGAAAAAGAAAACTGACGAACAGGCTAACGAACGAACGTTCGCTGTCTGCGGCTAAACGGTGAAAACCGTTCGTTAAAATGAACGTACGGACGAACGTCCGCTAAATAAATAAACCGAACCAATCTAAACAAAACCAAAACTAGGGTTTACGAAGTAAAACCGATCGGTCTTATTTATTTATTTATTTTTAAAACGAACTGGCGCTACCTCGAACTCCAGCGGGCGGTGGCGCGGCGACTCCGGCGGCG
>NC_057811.1:152383180-152440462 GCF_018294505.1 Triticum aestivum
CGGGGCGGCGCGGGCGGCAGCAGCGGCGGTGGAGGCTTAGGGTTAGGGTTTGGGTGGCGACGGGGCTGGTTGGGCTGCGGGGTGCGGGCATCGGCTTATAAAGGGGCCGGCCCGAGGTCTCCTTGCCGGGTACGGCCCGAAGTCGGTTTGACTTTTTTTTTAATAATTCTGACGTCTAGAAAAAGAAAGAGAAGAAATACTAAACGGACTCCAAAAATCCCGAAATAAATTTTCCCCGTCCTCTAAAAATAGGCCGGACGGTGAACATTTATTTGGGCCTAAAATACAATTTTGAAAAACGCATATTTTTCCTAATTCAAATAAAATAGCGACAAAACTCTGAATAAAAAAACTTAGTTGATTTTAATATTAAATCTGTGATATTTCTTTATTTTGAGGAAGTCATTTTATCCTTTCTCTCTCTTTTATTTTAATAAAAGAAATATTTCAAAGAAAAATAATTAAAATTAAACGATCCTCTTTTCAAAATTCGAGAAAAACTCGAATATGAAAATAATAAAATCCGCAACTCTCTGTGTGGGTCCTTGAGTTGCGTAGAATTTCTAGGATCAACCAAAATGCAATAAAATATGATATGCAATGATGATCTAATGTATAACATTCCAAATTGAAAATTTGGGATGTTACAACCGTGCATTGCCCTTTCTCACCTCGAGAGTCAGTCTAAAGTTTGCAGGTGCATCCAAACCCCGTGATATGATATGCTCTATCACACATAAGCCTTATTATATCTTCCTCAAAACAGCCACCATACCTACCTATTATGGCCTTTCCATATCCATTCCGAGATATGTTGCCATGCAACTTCCACCGCTTCTGTTTTGATTGACTTGAGCATTCATTGTCATATTGCTTTGCATGATCATATAGATGACATAGCAGTTGTGGTTCAGCCACCATTCATCATTTTTCATACATGTTACGCTAGATCATTGCACATCCTGGTACTGCCAGAGGCATTCATATAGTGTCATATTTTTATAGGTATCGAGTTGTAAGTAAATAGAAGTGTGATGATCATCAATTTTCATAATTAGAGCATTGCCCTAGTGAGGAAAGGATGACGGAGACTATGATTCCCCACAAGTCGGGATGAGACTCCGGACAATGAAAGAAAAAATATAAAAAAGAAAAAAAGAAAAAAAAGAAAAAAAGAAAAGAAAAATAGAGAAGGGGCATGCTAGTTCCGTACTTGTGCTTCAAAGTAGCACCATGTTTTTCATATGGAGGGTCTCCTATGTTGTCACTTTCATATACTAGTGGGAATTTTTCATTATAGGATTAGATGTGCACCCACTTAGTTTTCATATTGAGCTTTCATACACTTATAGCTCTTAGTGCATTCGTTGCATGACAATCCCTACTCCTCGCATTGATATCAATTGATGGGCATCTCCATATCCTGGTTAGCTGCGTCGGTGTGAGACTTTCTACTTTTTTATCTTCTCTATATTTACCCCTATCACCATACTCTATTCCACCTATAGTGCTATATCCATGGCTTGCGCTCATGTATTGCGTGAGGGTTGAAAAAGCTGAAGCGCGTTAAAAAGTATGAACCAACTGCTCGGCTTGTCATTGGGGATGTGCATGATAAATACTTTGTGTTAAGAAGAGAGAGCATGACAAGACTATATGATTTTGTAGGGATAGCTTTCTTTAGCATTGATATTTTGCAAGACATATTGTTTGTTGGGATGCCTGAGTATTAATGTCTTTATGTCAAATTATAGACTATTGCTCTGAATCACTTATGTCTTAATATTCATGCCATGATTAGATATATGATCAAGTTTATGCTAGGTAGCATTCCACATCAAAAATTATCTTTTTTTATCATTTACCTACTCGAGGACGAGCAGGAATTAAGCTTGGGGATGCTGATACGTCTCCGTCGTATCTATAATTTTTTATTGTTTCATGCCAATATTATACAACTTTTATACACTTTTGGCAACATTTTATATGATTTATTTGGACTAACATATTGATCCAGTGCCCGGTGCCAGTTCTTGTTTGTTGCATGTCTTTTGTTTTGCGGAAAATCCATATCAAATGAAGTCCAAATGCGATAAAAATTTATGCAGAATTATTTTGGAATATATGTGATTTTTGGGACTTGGAACCAACGCAAACGGGGGCCCACAGTGACCACAACCCACCAGGGCGCGCTGTGCACCCCCTAGCGCGTCCAGGTGTCATATGCCCTCCTCGAAAGTTGGTTGGGGCCCTTCTTCTGGCGCAAGAAAGATAATTTATGGAAAAAATTGTGTAAAATTTTTAGCGCAATCGGAGTTACAGATCTCCAGGAATTTAAGAAACGGTGAAGGGCCAGATCTGGGAACGCGAAACAGAAGAGAACAGAGAGGGAGATCCAATCTCGGAGGGGCTCCCACCCCTTCGCCGCCATGGAGTCCATGGGCCAGAGGGGTAACTCTCCTCCCATCTAGGGGGGAGGCCAAGGAAGAAGAAGAAGAAGAAGAAGAAGAAGAAGAAGGAGGGGGCCTCTCTCCCGGTGGCACCGGAGCGCTGCCAGGGCAAGGATCGTGACGGCGATCTACATCAACAAGCTTACTACCGTCAACACCAACTTTCTCCCCCTCTATGAAGCGGTGTAACACCTCTTCCCCCGCTGTAATCTCTACTTAAACATGGTGCTCAACTCCATATATTATTTCCCACTGATCTATCGTTATCCTATGATGTTTGAGTAGATCCGTTTGGTCCTGTGGGTTAATCGTGATCTTGGTTGGTATGATTGTATATTTTATTTATGGTGTTGTCCTATGGTGCCCTCTGTCTTGCTCAAACGTGAGGGGCCCCCACTGTAGGGTTTTGCAATATGTTCATGATTCGCTTATGGTTGGTTGCGAGAGTGACAAAAGCTTAAACCCGAGTAAGTGGGTTGTTGCTTATGGGATAAAGAGGACTTGATACTTAATGCTATGGTTGCGTTTCACGGCCTTAATGATCTTTAGTAGTTGCGGATGCTTGCTAGGGGTCCAATCATAAGTGCATATGATCCAAGTAGAGAAAGTATGTTAGCTCATGCCTCTACCTCATATAAAATTACAAGAATGATTACTAGTACTTGTTATCGATTGCCTAGGGACAAAAAACTTTCTTGTTAACAAAGCTATCCACTTTTATTACCTTGCAATTTAATCGTAGTTTTATTCTCGCAAAGTACTCGTAGTTTTATTCATGCAAAATAGTTTCATACTTGTTTTAGGTAAAGCAAACGTGAAGTGTGCGTAGAGTTGTATCGGTGGTCGATAGAACTTGAGGGAATATTTATTCTACCTTTAGATCCTCGTTGGGTTCGACACTCTTATTTATCGAAGAAGGCTACAAGCAATCCCCTATACTTGTGGGTTATCAATTATATCTGGATCTTGTTCATTGCGAGATGGTTATTCATTTCAGTCAGAGAATAATGGTTGTTCTATTTATATGAATAATATCTTTTATGGTCATGCACCCTTGAGGAGTGGTCTATTTTTGTTGAATCTCGATTCTAGTGATAAACATATTCATAACATTGATGCCAAAAGATGCAAAGTTGATAATGATAGTGCAACATATTTGTGGCACTGCCGTTTAGGTCATATTGGTGTAAATGCATGAAGAAAATCCATGCAGATGGGCTTTTGGAATCACTTGATTATGAATCATTTCATACTTGTGAAACATGCCTCATGTGCAAGAAGACTAAAACTCCGTTCTCCGGAACAATGGAGCGAGCTAATGACTTATTGGAAATAAGACATACTGATGTATGCGGTCCGATGAGTGTTGAGGCACGTGGCGGGTATCGTTATTTTCTGACCTTCACGGATGATTTAAGTAGATATGGATATATTTACTTGATGAAAAACAAGTCTAAAACATTTGAAAAGTTCAAAGAATTTCAGAATGATGTAGTGATACGTCCATTTTGCATCCTGCTTTTATATCGATATTTATTGCATTATGGGCTGTTATTACACGTTATGTCACAATACTTATGCCTACTCTCTTATTTTACAAGTATTACATGAAGAGGGAGAAGGCCGGCAGCTGGAATTCTGGGCTAGAAAAGGAGCAAATATACATATTCTGCACAGCTCCAAAAGTCCTGAAACTTCACGGAGGCAGTTTTTGGAATTAATAAAAAATACTGGCGAAAGAATCAACCAAAGGGGGGCCACCCACCATCCACGAGGGTGGGGGGCGCGCCCTACCCCCCTGGGCGCGCCCCCTGCCTCGTGGGCCCCCTGGCAGGCCTCCGGTGCCCATCTTCTGCTATATGAAGTCTTTCACTGTCACATCCCAATTTTCCTAAATTAGGATGTTAATAGATCATACATATGCATCTCATATTTTTCTATGCATTTTTCCTTTTTCAGAATATTCAAATCATTATGCAACAAAAAGGCAATTTATTGGAGTGGAGATAACATGACTTCTCCCCTATTTTACAAATGTTCATAATGTGCATAATATTATTTCCAGTTCATCTGATATTCTCTGGTAATTTTTAAAGTCGCCAAAGTATTTTATTTGACTGTTTTGTTGCTGTTGTGTGGCCTATTGCATAAAATGAATTTTCAAATATTGCATTAGGTGAGGAAATAGTGTTCCTGTAGTTTATGTTAGTAGTATACATTTTACTATGTGTCTATGTATTTTTATTTAGTTTTTATATTGTTGTTTTATTTTTAGTTATTTAGTGATGTAGTTTTCGTTAAAGAGAAAAAACACAGCACGCAGCGCACTGGGCAGCCCCACGCCCGCGGCCCAGCACCCCAGCGCAGCAGCGCACCTGTGCGGCCCACCCAGCCGACCGCCCGAAGCGGTACGCTGCACGCGCGCACGCCCCGCGCCTTCAACCGCTGCCAGCGGACCCCACCCCGCACCCATGTTCTTCACCGAGCCGAACACCGCGCCGCGTGCACGCCGAGGCCGAGCCCGACTCGACCCCGCGTCCTAGTCCACCTCGAGCGTCGCTGACCCGTCGTACGCGAGCCCAACTGCTCGAGAGACCCCGCATCCCCTCCTCGATCTTCTCCGTCACCGCACGCTCTGGTTAGGGCGAAACGCATCTCGTCTTGGAGCTCCGCCGACCGCCGCCGTTCACCGGTCGTTGCCGTCGGCGTAAGAACTCGCAGAGCTCAGCCGCTTACACCCTTCAATTCCCCACTCAACGCCGAACTCTTTTGACACCCCGGGAAACCCTGCAGAGCACTAGGACGCCGCCGCCACCGACGTCTGCCGCTGTCGGAGCTCTTCCGGTTGACCCCGCCACCGCAGCCGTAGAGGAGGTCATCGCCATCGCCGAACACCACCACCGCCTCCGCCACTCAATGCCGCACCCGTCCACCCCCTCAACTTCGCCGGAGACCCGCCGGAGAAGCTCCACCGCCGACGCCTGAGACCGCCACTACTGTTCCTCTGTTTCTGGTGAGCATGCACGTGCAGGAATTTTTCCACCAATCCCGTGCTGCCACGTGGCAGTGCTACAGGACACGCACAGAAGTCGCTACAATAGAGATGTTTTCTGTTGCTTTTCTTTTTGTTTTATTTTCAGATTTTCAACTAGCTATATCTTTTAGTTTGTAGCTCCAATTTAGGTACTTTTTTTCCTATGCACTCACAAAAACCAGCACTTTATCACAGTACCAAAATCTCACATGTTTGCACTTTTCAAATTTGAATTCGTTTGAGTTTGAATTAAATCTTCCGGTGGCCGTAACTTTCAAAGCGTTTATCGAATCGAGTGTTTCTTTTTGCGTTGTGACCATAGTGCAATTTAGGTGCTGTTAAGCTTCTGTTGTTGAGTTTTAAAATGGTTTTCTTGCTGTTGGTTTTGTTTTGGTTCTATTCATGTTTCGGTGATTGATTTGTTCTTTGTGTGAAATGTGTAGATTGTCCGGAGTGCGACGCGAGCTATTGTCAGGAGTGTGACCTTTTGAACCAGAACCAAGGCAAGTTACATGTTGATCATCCTTTACCTATTGTTTTCCTATGCATTGTAGTATATATCACACTATAACTTTATGCATTATAGGATTGTTATATTTTGAGCTATGCTGTTGAGCTATCTTCCCATCTTTGCAAATCGTGGTAGTTGTAGTTTGCTATGCTTTGTAGACGGGGTTGGTTCGTATGTTCATTGAGCTTATGTGAGGATTATATATATAACAAATTGAGTAGTAATTAAGGATTTAACTCACCTCTGGGCGGAACTGGTATTGATGGGTGGTTTCAAGAACATCATGGTTTATACCCTCTGAATGTAAGTGGACGGCCGCCCAGGCTCAAAAAGATCAGACGGACTTAGTGACTAGTAGCTTCCATGCGCAACCACTAGCTAAATGGGCTCTGGCTTAGTTGAGTAGGTTGTGGGATCCTCGCCCAGGTAAGCTAGCAGATGTAGATATGAGTAGGTGTACCGGCTGCCGGGGGTGGAGGTGACTGCTTCTGTAAGACTTCGTCTCAATCTTCGGGTTGAGTCTAGTGGGTAAAGTGTGCAAAACTCTGCAGAGTATTAAAACTAATCATTATTAGCCGTGTCCCCAGTTATGGGCAACTTTGAGCGACTTTGCCATTACAGTTGTTGGATGATCTTGACAGATGTGACACTTAATAATATTTGTGGGAAAACTTAATAAAGGGTAGGTTCGAGTTGATTTTGCCAACTCAACCTTGTGTATTTAATTGTAGTAATAAAAGAACTAAATAAAAATTTGACTATTAGGTAGTTATTAGGAAAAAATCAGCTTTCTGCAAAAATAAACCCTCAAGCCTTCCTTTTGTTATACTATGCATATACATGTAGGTCTGCTTTATTATTACTCCTGTGTAACTTGCCAATACATTCCAAGTATTGACCTATATGGCTGCAACGTCTCATGTTGCATGATATTCAGACGAACAGTAAGGTACCGTTAGGGCTGCGAGTCTGCACTCAGCATCACGAGTGGGCTATGATGGGACTCATCGTTATTTTCTGCTACTTTTCGCTATTTGATTGAATAAAGCTAGCCAAGTTCTATGCAGATTGTTTTATTTTATACATTCTGGATCATACATTGTAATAAATGATGCACTTGCTATTCTGGTATTCATCTATACTGTGTGTGCTAGCGAGTTTGATCCAGGGACTAGCACGGTAAGCACAGAGACTCAAACCCTTCGAGATTTGGTCGTTACAGATGGTATCAGAGCAGTGTGTTGACTGTAGGACGTGACCCTAGAAAATGGATTAGAAAAGCCATAGGAGTGAAAATTATTTTATAAACTAGTTATACTTCTTGTTTTTTATTAGTTAACCCCCTCAAGTATCTCGAACAGTTAAGTAGGAACTAGTGTTGAGACCACCATTCATGTTTGTTTTATGTTGCAACGTTATCGTGTTAGCGTATCTGATTATGCCCACTTTCGTGGTATGAACATACTAGATTGTTTGCTTGGTTGGTAGTTTGTTTGCTAAATTATATCTTGTCGAATTTATTCGACTATATATATAATATTGTTTGTTGTTTGTTGTGTTTTGTTGGCTTGATCATATTATGCATATGGGTAGAATACATTTATATATACATAGTCTTTGTCCCTATTATATCTATAACTCATCTATGCTTGCCCACCAGATGCCGCCGAGGCGTGACACTAGACGCACTACTACAGGAGGAGACAACAATAACAATGACGTACCGCCATACATGCAGCAGTTGCTTCAGGGACAGGCTCAGTTGATCTAGTTGCTTGTCCATAACTAGAACAACAACAATAACTACAACAATCCGCCACCACCACCACCTGTGGATATGCTTACCAAGTTCTTGAGGTTGAATCCTCAGAGGTTCTCCAGTTCCCCTGAACCTATTGTGGCTGATGATTGGCTCCGTGCAGTCAATAGGAACCTGGAGATGGTTGGATGCACTGATGCGGAGAGGGTGAGGTTTTCCTCACATTTGTTGGAGGGTCCTGCTGCAGCTTGGTGGGACAACTACTTGGTCACTTATCCCATTGCTACTATCACACGGCCTCAGTTTCAGGATGATTTCCGTGCTGCACATGTGTCTGCTGATGCTATGAATCTGAAAAAGGAGTTTCGCAGTTTGCGCTAGGGAGGTCGCACAGTTAATGCTTATGTGGAGGGATTTAATAATCTTGCACGTTATGCTCCTAATGATGTTAACACTGATGCTGCTAGGCAGGAGAAATTCTTGGAGGGCCTAAATGATGATTTGAGCCTTCAGTTGACAGTGGCCACTTTTAGGAATTGCCAGGATTTGATTGATAAGGCTGTGCTGGAGGGAAAGCAGCAAGCCATAGAGAATCGCAAGAGGAAGTACAACAACAATAACAGGTATAATTCAGGACCACAGCAGAAGCCACGCACTTCATATCATGGTAATGGAGGTAATGGGCATAATCATCATGGAGGTAATGGACATAATCATCATGGAGGGAATGGCCACAACCATAATGGCCACCATCATCACAATGGGCACAAGAGTAACAATGGCAACGGTAGAGGTAATGGTAATGGTAATGGAGGGAATAATAACCAGAGCCACCAGAGTATACTTGTGCAGAGGGATATTAGCCAGGTTCAGTGCTATAAGTGTAGGCAGATGGGCCACTACTCCAATGCTTGTCCAGAGAGCAAGAATGGTAATGGGAATTCAGGAGTGAGCAAGCCAAACCCCATCCAAAGGGGTCATGTCAACCATGTTAATGTGGAGGAGGTCTACAATGAACCTGATGCAGTGATTGGTAAGTTTTTGATCAATTCAATACATGTGCTTGTTCTTTTTGATTCTGGTGCATCACATTCATTCATATCACGGGTATTTGTGGATAAACATAAGCTTCCTGCCGTAGTACTTAAGTCAACTATTCTAGTAAGTTCTCCGGGGGCTGAGATGGTAGCAAGCTTGGGTTGTTTTCAGATGCCTTTGTCTATTGGGAAGCACGTTTTTCCTATAGATTTGATTATATTGAAGTCACAAGGTCTGGATATTATTTTGGAAATGGATTGGATGATCAAATATCAAGGTATTATTAATTGTGCCAGTCGATCTATTACTCTCAGTGCACCAGCAGGGAAGAGGATCAAATATGAATGTAAGTATAAGCGTCATCAGGTGCAGGTGAACTCTCTTAAGGGGGGTAGCCTGGAAGAGGTGCCAGTTGTGAGAGATTATCCAGATGTGTTTCCAGAGGAGTTGCCAGGTATGCCACCGGATAGGGATATTGAGTTTCTTATTGATTTAATACCAGGCACTAGACCTATTACAAAGAGACCGTATAGAATGCCTCCTCAAGAGTTGGAGGAATTGAAGAAGCAGATAAGAGAATTGCAGGCACAAGGATTTATTCACCCAAGTTCATCACCTTGGGGAGCTCCAGTTTTGTTTGTGGAGAAGAAAGATGGGACATTGAGGATGTGTGTTGATTATCGTTCTCTGAATGAGGTAACCATTAAGAATAAGTATTTGCCTATGATAAATGATCTGTTTGACCAGTTGGAGGGAGCTACTGTGTTTTCTAAGATTGATCTTCATTCTTGTTATCATCAATTGAAGATTTGTGAGCAAGATATTCCAAAGACTGCTTTTACTACGAGGTATGGGTTGTATGAATATACTGTTATGTCATTTGGATTGACTAACGCTCATGCATACTTCATGAATATGATGCACAACGTGTTCATGGAGTTCTCGGATAAATTTGTGGTTGTTTTCATTGATGATATATTGGTGTTCTCCAAGAATAAGCAAGAGCATGAGGTGCATCTGTGTTTGGTATTGGAGAAATTGAGGGAACATCAGTTGTATGCCAAGTTCAGCAAATGTGAGTTTTGGCTGGATGAGGTAGCTTTCCTTGGACATGTTGTGTCAGGTAATGGAGTTGCAGTTGATCCATCTAAGGTTGCTGCAGTAACAGAGTGGGAGACACCCATGACAGTTGGGGAGATTCGCAGCTTTTTGGGCCTTGCATGTTATTACAGGAGGTTTATTGAGAACTTTTTCAAGATTGCAAAGCCTATGACTGAATTGTTGAAGAAGGAGAAGAAATTTGTTTGGAATGATGAATGTGAAGCCAGCTTTCAGGAATTGAAGCAGCGTTTGGTTACAGCACCAGTCTTAACTCTGCCGGATATACATAAGGACTTTCAGGTATATTGTGATGCTTCTCGTCAAGGACTTGGGAGTGTTTTGATGCAGGAAGGTAAAGTTGTTTCATATGCTTCACGTCAGCTTAAGAATCATGAGCATAATTATCCTACACATGATTTGGAGTTAGCCTCAGTTGTGCATGCATTGAAAACTTGGAGGCCATATCTTATTGGTAATCATTGTGATATATTTACTGATCATAAGAGCTTGAAGTATATTTTTACTCAGAAGGATTTGAACCTCAGGCAGAGGAGATGGTTGGAGCTTATTAAGGATTATGATTTGAATGTGCAGTATCATCCTGGTAAGGCTAATGTTGTTGCTGATGCGTTCAGTCGTAGGAGCCATGCTAATGCAATTAATGTTGATAATATGCCACCCGAGTTATGTGAACAGTTCAGGAATCTCATGTTGGAGATGGTTCCTAAGGGATATTTGGCAACACTTGAGGTAAAGCCTACTTTGCTTGACAGGATCAGAGAAGCTCAAAAGGGTGATAAGGAGATTGCTGAGATAAAAGAGAATATGGTTAAAGGTAAGGCAGAAGGTTTCCATGAGGATGAACATGGAGCCATATGGTTTGAGAAGCGTATTTGTGTACCTCATGATGCATATATCAGGAAGTTGATTCTTCAGGAGGCGCATGATTCACCTTATTCTATTCACCCAAGTAATACTAAGATGTATTTGGATTTGAGGGAAAGATTTTGGTGGTCTAGCCTGAAGAGGGAAATTGCTGGGTATATTGCAACATGTGATTTGTGCCAGAGAGTTAAGGCGGAACATCAGAGACCAGCAGGTTTGTTACAGCCATTGCCTATACCTGATTGGAAGTGGGATGAGATTGGTATGGATTTCATTACAGGTTTACCCAGGACTCGGTCAGGTTATGATTCTATTTGGGTAGTTGTTGATCGTTTAACTAAAGTGGCTCACTTCATCCAGGTAAAGACTACTTATACCAGTGCTCAGCTAGCAAAGATTTATATGTCTAAAATTGTTTGTCTGCATGGAGTTCCAAGGAAGGTAGTGTCTGATAGAGGTACTCAGTTCACATCCAAATTCTGGCGTCAGTTGCATGAATCCTTGGGCACCAGGCTGGAATTCAGTACAACTTTCCATCCACAAACAGATGGGCAGACAGAGAGGGTAAATCAGATTTTGGAGGATATGTTGAGAGCTCGTGCTTTGGACTATGGGTCTAGTTGGGATGATAATTTACCTTATGCAGAGTTCTCATATAATAACAGTTATCAGGCTAGTCTGAAGATGGCACCATTTGAGGTATTGTATGGTAGAAAGTGCAGGACACCGTTGATGTGGGATGAGGTTGGAGAGCGTCAGTTCTTTGGACCAGACTTGATCAGAGATGCTGAGGAGAAGGTCAAGTTGATTCGTGACAGGCTGAAGATAGCACAGTCCAGGCAGAAGAGTTATGCTGATGCAAAACGTAAGGAGGTGACATATGAGGTAGGAGACCGTGCATATCTTAGAGTTTCACCACTCTGTGGAATTAAGAGGTTTGGAATCAAGGGTAAGTTAGCACCACATTTTGTGGGGCCTTACAAGCTCTTGGAGCATAGAGGAGAGGTAGCTTATCAGCTGGAGTTGCGAGAATCCTTGTCAGGAGTTCATGATGTGTTTCATGTATCTCAGTTGAAGAAGTGTCATGCAGAGATGATGGATGTTCCATTGAGGGACACAGTGCCACTTGAGGCAATTCAGTTGGAGAGTGATTTGACATATGAGGAGAAGCCTGTTAAGATTCTGGAGACAGCAGAGAGAGTTACTCATACTAAGACAATCAAGTTATGCAAGGTTCAATGGGATCATCATACAGAGGAGGGAGCTACCTGGGAACGAGAGGAAGATCTCAGGCGGGATCACCCACACCTATTTGCTAGCCAGCCCGAATCTCGAGGGCGAGATTCATCTAAAGGGGGTAGGTTTGTAACATCCCAATTTTCCTAAATTAGGATGTTAATAGATCATACATATGCATCTCATATTTTTCTATGCATTTTTCCTTTTTCAGAATATTCAAATCATTATGCAACAAAAAGGCAATTTATTGGAGTGGAGATAACATGACTTCTCCCCTATTTTAAAAATGTTCATAATGTGCATAATATTATTTCCAGCTCATCTGATATTCTCTGGTAATTTTTAAAGTCGCCAAAGTATTTTATTTGACTGTTTTGTTGCTGTTGTGTGGCCTATTGCATAAAATGAATTCTCAAAATTTGCATTAGGTGAGGAAATAGTGTTCCTGTAGTTTATGTTAGTAGTATACATTTTACTGTGTGTCTATGTATTTTTATTTAGTTTTTATACTGTTGTTTTATTTTTAGTTATTTAGTGCTGTAGTTTTTGTTAAAGAGAAAAAACACAGCATGCAGCGCACTGGGCAGCCCAACGCCCGCGGCCCAGCACCCCAGCGCAGCAGCGCACCTGCACGGCCCACCCAGCCGACCGCCCGAAGCGGTATGCTACACGCACGCACGCCCCGCGCCTTCAGCCGCTGCCAGCGGACCCCACCCCGTGCCCCTGTTTCTTCACCGAGCCGGACGCCACGCCGCGCGCACGCCGAGGCCGAGCCCGACTCGACCCCACGTCCTGGTCCACCTCGAGCGCCGCTGACCCGTCGTACGCGAGCCCAACTGCTCGAGAGACACTGCATCCCCTCCTCGATCTTCTCCGTCGCCGCACGCTCTGGTTAGGGCGAAACTCATCTCGTCTTGGAGCTCCGCCGACCGCCGCCGTTCGCCGGTCGTTGCCGTCGCCGTCGCCGTAAGAGCTCGCAAAGCTCAGTCGTTTGCACCCTTCAATTCCCCACTCGACGCCGAACTCTTTTGACACCCCGGGAAATCCTGCAGAGCACTAGGACGCCGCCGCCACCGACGTCTGCCGCCGCCGGAGCTCTTCCGGTTCACCCCGCCACCGCAGCCGCAGAGGAGGTCCTCGCCTTCGTCGAACACCACCACCACCTCTGCCACTCAATGCCGCACCCGTCCACCCCCTCAACTTCGCCGGAGACCCGCCGGAGAAGCTCCACCGCCGACGCCCGAGACCGCCGCTGCCGTTCCTCTGTTATCGGTGAGCACGCACGCGCTGGAGTTTTTCCACCAATCCCGTGCTGCCACGTGGCAGTGCTACAGGACACGCACAAAAGTCGCTACAATCCAGATGTTTTCTGTTGCTTTTCTTTTTGTTTTATTTTCAGATTTTCAACTAGCTATATCTTTTAGTCTGTAGCTCCAATTTAGGTACTTTTTTTCCTATGCACTCACAAAAACCAGCACTTTATCACTGAAAGAACATGCGGTGCCCCCATGTTTGGTTTTGGTAATTGATGACAATCTCTATGGACTAATGGTTGCCTTGAGTTATATTTGAAGGATTTGTCCATAGGCATTTCTTGAAGTTCATGTGTTGGTTTCAAGGAGTTTATGTGGTGACCAAGGTGTTATTAAGGAATTATCCAAAGATTGGTCATGTGAGAGTTGAGCTTATTGCAAGCATGTCTTGGAGAAGAAGATTGTGTGATCATTCATGCATATCTTCAAGACATCATCCAAATGAAGAGAGTTGAAAAGATTCATGGTTGATCAAGACTAAGTCAACAGTGAATCAGCTTGATCAACTCACAAAGTGTAGAAGATGTACCGAGAGGGATCAAGCGATCCCATGGTGTGGTAAGCATTGTCAATTACGCTTTGTGTACTAACCCATGATCTTCGTGAGAGTTCTTTGTGGGGTTAGGTTGCGGTGTGCAAGTTCAAGTGAAGCATCATGAAGAGATCAAATGCTTGAAGCTTGCCGTCCATTGTGGTGACAATGGACTTGTGAAGATGTTGCGGTGTGCAAGTTCAAGTGAAGCATCATGAAGAGATCAAATGCTTGAAGCTTGCCGTCCATTGTGGTGACAATGGACTTGTGAAGATGTGCGGAAGAGTGGCTCACCCATAGTGGAGCATGGGGGAGCAATCAACTAGTCTTCATCGAGCCAACGCAACCAAGAAAGGTGGTCCAAGTTGAGGGAGTCAAGATCGTCATCATCTAGCTCAAGTGGACCATGTGCAAGGCAAAGGTTTGCTCTTGATAGGTTTTCTATTTTACCGGTCTCATGATGGTAGTTGGGAGACCGGGTTATAGGATCGATTGCCGTACTATCAAGGGGGGCTCTCGATGAGTAGCTTGATCGTATCGTTCATAGAGAGCTCAAACCATTGCATCCTTGCATCATCTTTATTGGTTCTTGTTTGGTTCTTCTCTTTGTGAGTTTTGGAGCTTATGGTCATCTTGATGACAAGCTTGAGTTCATCGAAAACGGAGTTCACTCGCATCTTCTATGATGTTTTCGATGTTGGAGGTTATGCCGGTTCTTCTCGGTTGGAGGTTTCACTCCTCTATTTGTTGGCATACCTCCCCTGCCTCTTCTTACTATAACCAACAAGCTTGAGTTTGCTCAATTCGGAGCTCATATGCAGAAGTTATGGCAGTTTTAGTTTCCTAGCGGTAGTACCGCGGGCTGGAGCGGTAGTACCGCTTGGGTGCTACAAGCGGTAGTACCGCTCTAGAGCGATAGTACCGCTCCAGAGCGGTAGTACCGCTGGTAGCCCCCAGCCATAGTACCGCTGCGGTCTCGTGCTAGTACCTCCTCGATTCGAGGGGTCTTTTTTCGTGTCGGGTTTTACGGTACTAGCCGCGGCAGTGGGGGCCGTAGTACCGCTCGTATGCGGTAGTACCGCCCTGACCACCGCGGTAGTACCGCTCTGGGCCCAGCGGCAGTACCGCCGGCCAAGCGGTAGTACCGCTCTCTGCGGGGCTGGTGTGGGGGGTAACGGTTGGATTGTTCCCCCCACTATATAAGGAGGTCTTCTTCCCCAATCAACCTTATCTCTTGAGCTCGTGTTCTTCCCCCATTGTTGACCTTCTTCGAGCTTGCTAACTCTCAATCCCTCCATGGATTCTTGCTAGTTTTTGAGGGAAAAGAGAGAGGAGATCTAGATCCACATTTCCACCAATCACTTTCTCCTCTTTGTGAGGGGAACCCCTTGGATCTAGATCTTGGAGTCTTGGTGTTCTCCTTCTTGTTCTTCCTCTCATCTTCCTCCCTAGCATTAGTTGCTTCGGTGGGATTTGAGAGAGAAGGATTTGGGCACTCCGTGTGCCCTTGCCATTGCATTTGGTGCATCGGTTTGAGTTCTCCACGTGATACGTGGAAGTTACAAGTTGAGAAGCTTATTACTCTTGGGTGCTTGGTGCCCTTGAGCTTGTTCCTCTTGGGTGCTTGGGCACCCTAGACGGTTGGTGGTGTTCGGAGCTCAATCATTGTGGTGTAAAGCTCCGGGCAAGCATCGGGGTCTCCAATTAGGTTGTGGAGATCGCCCCGAGCAATTTGACGGGTACCGGTGACCGCCCCCAAGGGTTGCCAAAGTGTACGGGTTCGGTGACCGCCCCCAAGGGTTGCCATTTGTACGGGTTCGGTGACCGCCCTCAAGGGTCCCTTAGTGGAATCACGGCATCTTGCATTGTGTGAGGGCGTGAGGAGATTACGGTGGCCCTAGTGGCTTCTTGGGGAGCATTGTGCCTCCACACCGCTCCAAACGGAGATTAGCATCCGCATGGGTGTGAACTTCGGGATACATCGTCATCTCCGCGTGCCTCGGTTATCTCTTACCCGAACCCTTTACTTATGCACTTTACTTTGTGATAGCCATATTGTTTCTTTTCATATATCTTGCTATCACTTAGTTGTTTATCTTGCTTAGCATAAGTTGTTGGTGCACATAGGTGAGCCTAGTTCTTGTAGGTTTTGTGCTTGTCAAATTAACCGCTAGGTTTATTCCGCATTTGTTCAAGCCTAAACCGTAATTATTTTAAAGCGCCTATTCACCCCCCCCTCTAGGCGACATCCACGATCTTTCAATCACAGTACCAAAATCTCACATGTTTACAATTTTCAAATTTGAATTCGTTCGAGTTTGAATTAAATCTTCCGGAGGCCATAACTTTCAAACCGTTTATCAGAATCGAGTGTTTCTTTTTGCGTTGTAACCGTAGTGCAATTTAGGTGCTATAAAGCTTTTGTTGTTGAGTTTTTAAATGGTTTTATTGCTGTTGGTTTTGTTTTGGTTCTATTCGTGTTCCGGTGATTTATTTGTTGAATTGTGTGAAACGTGTACATTGTCCGGAGTGCGACGCGAGCTATTGTCAGGAGTGTGACCTTTTGAACCAGAACCAAGGCAAGTTACATGTTGATCATCCTTTACCTATTGTTTTCCTATGCATTGTAGTATATATCACACTATACCTTTATGCATTATAGGATTGTTAGATTTTGAGCTATGCTGTTGAGCTATCTTCCCGTCTTTGCAATTCGTGGTAGTTGTAGTTTGCTATGCTTTGTAGACGGGGGTGGTTCGTGTGTTCATTGAGCTTATGTGAGGATTACATATATAACAAATTGAGAAGTAATTAAGGATTTAACTCACCTCTGGGCAGAACTGGTATTGATGGGTGGTTTCAAGAACATCATGGTTTATACCCTCTGAATGTAAGTGGACGGCCGCCCAGGCTCAAAAAGATCAGACAGACTTAGTGACTAGTAGCTTCCATGCGCAACCACTAGCTAAATGGGCTCTGGCTTAGTTGAGTAGGTTGTGGGATCCTCGCCCAGGTAAGCTAGCAATTGTAGATATGAGTAGGTGTACCGGCTACCGGGGGTGGAGGTGACTGCTTCTGAAAGACTTCGTCTCAATCTTCGGGTTGAGTCTAGTGGGTAAAGTGTGCAAAACTCTGCAGAGTATTAAAACTAATCATGCTTAGTCGTGTCCCCAGTTATGGGCAACTTTGAGCGACTATGCCATTACAGTTGTTGGATGATCTTGACAGATGTGACACTTAATAATATTTGTGGGAGAACTTAATAATGGGTAGGTTGGAGTTGATTTTGCCAACTCAACCTTGTGTATTTAATTGTAGTAATAAAAGAACTAAATAAAAATTTGACTATTAGGTAGTTATTAAAAAAATCATCTTTCTACAAAAATAAACCCTCAAGCCTTCCTTTTGTTATACTATGCGTATACATGTAGGTCTGCTTTATTATTACTCCTGTGTAACTTGCCAATGCATTCCAAGTATTGACCTATATGGCTGCAACGTCTCCTGTTGCAGGATATTCAGACGAACAGTAAGGTACCGTTAGGGCTGCGAGTCTGCACTCAGCATCGCGAGTGGGCTATGATGGGACTCATCGTTATTTTCTGCTACTTTTCGCTGTTTGATTGAATAAAGCTGGCCAAGTGCTATGCAGATTGTTTTATTTTATACATTTTGGATCATACGTTGTAATAAATGATGCACTTGCTATTATGGTATTCATCTATATTGTGTGTGCTAGCGAGTTCGGTACAGGGACTAGCACGGTAAGCACAGAGACTCAAACCCTTCGAGGTTTGGTCGTTACAGATGGTATCAGAGCAGTGTGTTGACTGTAGGACGTGACCCTAGAAAATGGATTAGAAAAGCCATAGGAGAGAAAATTATTTTATAAACTAGTTATACTTCTTGCTGTTTATTAGTTAACCCCCTCAAGTATCTCGAACAGGTAAGTAGGAACTAGTGTTGAGACCACCATTCATGTTTGTTTTATATTGCAACGTTATCGTGTTAGCGTATCTGATTATGCCCACTTTCGTGGTATGAAGATACTAGATTGTTTGCTTGGTTGGTAGTTTGTTTGCTAAATTATATCTTGTCGAATTTATTCGACTATATATATAATATTGTTTGTTGTGTTTTGTTGGCTTGATCATATTATGCATATGGGTAGAATACATTTATATATACATAGTCTTTGTCCCTATTATATCTATAACTCATCTATGCTTGCCCACCAGATGCCGCCGAGGCGTGACACTAGACGCACTACTGCAGGAGGAGACAACAATAACAATGACGTACCGCCATACATGCAGCAGTTGCTTCAGGGGCAGGCTCAGTTGATCTAGTTGCTTGTCCAGAACTAGAACAACAACAATAACTACAACAATACGCCACCACCACCACCTGTGGATATGCTTACCAAGTTCTTGAGGTTGAATCCTCAGAGGTTCTCCAGTTCCCCTGAACCTATTATGGCTGATGATTGGCTCCGTGCAGTCAATAGGAACCTGGAGATGGTTGGATGCATTGATGCAGAGAGGGTGAGGTTTGCCTCACATTTGTTGGAGCGTCCTGCTGCAGCTTGATGGGACAACTACTTGGTCACTTATCCCATTACTACTATCACATGGCCTCGGTTTCAGGATGCTTTTCGTGCTGCACATGTGTCTGCTGATGCTATGAGTCTGAAAAAGAAGGAGTTTCGCAGTTTGCGCCAGGGAGGTCGCACAGTTAATGCTTATGTGGAGGAATTTAATAATCTTGCATGTTATGATCCTAATGATGTTAACACTGATGCTGCTAGGTAGGAGAAATTCTTGGAGGGCCTAAATGATGATTTGAGCCTTCAGTTGACAGTGGCCACTTTTAGGAATTGCCGGGATTTGATTGATAAGGCTATTGTGCTGGAGGGAAAGCAGCAAGCCATAGAGAATCGCAAGAGGAAGTACAACAACAATAACAGGTATAATTCAGGACCACAGCAGAAGCCACGCACTTCATATCATGGTAATGGAGGTAATGGGCATAATCATCATGGAGGTAATGGACATAATCATCATGGAGGGAATGACCACAACCATAATGGCCACCATCATCACAATGGGCACAAGAGTAACAATGGCAACGGTAGAGGTAATGGTAATGGTAATGGAGGGAATAATAACCAGAGCCACCAGAGTATGCCTGTGCAGAGGGATATTAGCCAGGTTCAGTGCTATAAGTGTAGGCAGATGGGCCACTACTCCAATGCTTGTCCAGAGAGCAAGAATGGTAATGGGAATTCAGGAGTGAGCAAGCCAAACCCCATCCAAAGGGGTCATGTCAACCATGTTAATGTGGAGGATGTCTATAATGAACCTGATGCAGTGATTGGTAAGTTTTTGATCAATTCAATGCATGCGCTTGTTCTTTTTGATTCTGGTGCATCACATTCATTCATATCACGGGTATTTGTGGACAAATATAAGCTTCCTACCGTAGTACTTAAGTCACCTATTCCAGTAAGTTCTCCGGGGGCTGAGATGGCAGCAAGCTTGGGTTGTTTTCAGATGCCTTTGTCTATTGGGAAGCATGTTTTTCCTACATATTTGATTATATTGAAGTCACAAGGTCTGGATATTATTTTGGGAATGCATTGGATGATCAAATATCAAGGTATTATTTATTGTGCCAGTCGATCTATTACTCTCAGTGCACCAGAAGGGAAGAGGATCAAATATGTATGTAAGTATAAGCGTCATCAGGTGCAGGTGAACTCTCTTAAGGGGGGTGTCGGTGTCGAAACCGGCGGTTCTTGGGTAGGGGGTCCCAAACTGTGCGTCTAAGGCGGATGGTAACAGGAGGCGGGGGACACAATGTTTACCCAGGTTCGGGCCCTCTCGATGGACGTAATACCCTACTTCCTGCTTGATTGATCTTGATGATATGAGTATTACAAGAGTTGATCTACCACGAGATCGTAGAGGCTAAACCCTAGAAGCTAGCCTATGATTATGATTGTTGTTGTCCTATGGACTAAACCCTCCGGTTTATATAGACATCGGAGGGGGCTAGGGTTACACAGAGTCGGTTACAAGGGAGGAGATCTACATATCCGAATTGCCAAGCTTGCCTTCCATGCAAAGGAGAGTCCCATCCGGACACGGGACGAAGTCTTCAACCTTGTATCTTCATAGTCCAACAGTCCGACCAAAGTATATAGTCCGGCTGTCCGAGGACCCCCTAATCCAGGACTCCCTCAGTAGCCCCTGAACCAGGATTCAATGACGATGAGTTTGGCGCGCAGATTGTCTTCGGCATTGCAAGGCGGGTTCCTCCTCCGAATACTCCATAGAAGATTTTGAACACAAGGATCATGTCCGGCTCTGCAAAACAAATTGCACATTCCACTGTAGAGAGTACAATATCCCACAAATCTAATCTGCTGACAAATTTCGTAGCGTGACACCACACCACGGCCCGGTCATTATTCGAACCGTTTTTCTCAACTAGCTACTGCACATATTGAGAGGCGGTTTTCTTGGCACGTCTTGTCGAAGCAGAGATCGTGTCCCCTTATCACGGGATTCTCATCAATACGGGTGTGGGTTACCCAACCACGCCATCAATCACGACGCTTGGGGAATAAGCAAGTTTATTGGGCAAGTGGGGAGGCGCACAGTTTCTACTGCCCTTATAAAGGGACAAGGACTCCTCTTTTTTACCCACGCCTTCTTCTTCCCTGCCCATCCATCCTCGCGCACTTCGAGCTCGAGCGCCCAAGTTCGCATTTTCTCCGCAAAACCACTCCAAACATGTCCGGAGCGGGAGGCAAGTGGATGATCTCCTCTGTTACGAAGGAGAATGTTACGAAGCTCCGGGAAGCCGGATACCTGGCCGCAGACATCGCGCACCGGCTCCCAGATGCGGGGCCGATCGTCTCTACCCCAGAACCCCACGAGAGGGTTGTATTCCTCACCCACTTCGTCCGCGGGCCGGGATTTCCCCTCCACCCATTTGTCCGCGGGCTCATGTTCTACTACGGGCTGGACTTCCATAATCTGGCCCCTAATTTCATCCTCAACATCTCGGCGTTTATCATCATGTGCGAGGCCTTCCTCCGCATCAAGCCCCACTTCAGCCTAAGACCTTCAACATTAAACCTAAGGTCGTGGTTGGCTAGCAAGCGGAGTGCGGAGGCGCCATGGTGGGCAAAATGCCCAATGTCACCTGGCTTGAAGGCTCCTATGTGGAGACCGTGAAGGGGTGGCAATCGGGGTGGTTCTACATCACCGAGTCACGCGACACCAACTGGGTGGCGGCCCCCGAATTTCGATCCGGCATCCCCATGCGGCTCACCTCCTGGAAAGAGAAGGGCCTATCCTGGGGTTCATCGGTGGAGCTGACCGGACTCCAGAACTGCGTAAAAAACATGATAAGCAAGAAAATCAAGTTTGTCAACATGGTCCAGGTCATGCTCTTCCGCCGGATCCTCCCGTGTCAAAGATGGGCATTCAATATGTGGGAGTTCGACCCGACTAAGCACCAGACGCTGCGAGAACTCTTCGACACGACGCACCAAGACATCTGGAAGGTGTTGTTCAAGTCCGCCGAGGTACCTCCTCCCCTTACCGAGGATCGCGGACTCAGCGCAAAGCGCCTCGCCAATCCGTTAAGCTCCTTACATCTCATAAGATGTTCCTTTCCCCAGTATAATCATGTGAGGGATCTAAGCCTCCACGCCATTTAACAGGACTGGGTCGCGACAGCGGAGTGGATTGATTGTCCGGCCCCACTGCCCGAAGATCCAGCAAGGGCTCTCTTAATGGAGATGCTGGTTCCGGCACCCTATGAGGCGCCGGAGAAGAAGGCCCAGAAGAAGGCCGCGGGGACCAGGAAAGGTCTCCGGCGCAAGGTTGTATCGGACTCATCGTCCGATAACACCGAGGCGCCCTCCTCCCACGAAAACGAGGAGGAGGAAGAGGAAAGTTCTCCCCCCCAGCCGGGGGAGACAAGAAAAGGAAGGCCGCCCCATCTGGGGAGGCCAAAGGGTCCAAGAAGGGAAGGACCCTCCTTCCGGACTGCTCCACAGCGGCCGCTTTCAGCGACGAGGAGTGGTTATCCAGGGACAAGCCCCTGGCGAAGTCGTAAGTATCCAGATACCATAATAGTTCTGGTATGTTCCGTTCTATTGCTTCTTATCATGCCAAACATGATCATACAGTCCATCCAAAGTCCATATCGACGTATCCTCTTCGGATGAGTCTTTGGGCCAGTCGGAGATGAACAGCGATTCACTCCCGACCGCTTCCTCCCCCCGCCCTACGGACGATGTCGAGGTGTTGTCTCAAAGGGCACTGAACCAAGGGGACATAGTTCCGGAGGCGCCCCAAGGCGACATTCCAGGCGCTGGGCGCATGGGGGGCAAGACTCCCACGGGCTCTAATGCCGGGGGCAGCAAGTTTAGCCCCCAGCCGAATACTGCGTCGAAACCTCCAGTGGTTCCGGATTCTGTCAGGTGATCCCTCGCCAAGGGGGGCAAGCCATCTGTGCCGATGGCCTCTGTCCATCCACAGGCATCGGACAATTTGCTGGAAGCGCTTTGCGGCGCTTCCATTGACGAAGAGCACCGCACTATCATGAGTGCGGTGGTCAAGAAGGTTCGGTCCGCCAAAAGCGGACTGACTGAAGCCTGTGCCAGCCTCCTAACAGGCTTTGAGGTAAGTAATCAAATTATGAGAAAATGTTACAGCATAGACAGTAGCCCCAGATGCTCTGTTTGGTGTTCGCAAAGAAAGGCCGAACAGAGGATCAAATAATAATCACATGAGTCTAAGCAGAATATGTCTATGTGAATAAGCAGGCTTCGTTGCTGGCCGCTGCCGCTCGCACGGCGGAGGTCTCTGCACTGAAGCGGGACCTTGAGCGGTCCGAGGAAGAGCTCGGCCTTACCAAGAGGCAGCTCGAAGAGAACAAAGGTAAGTAATACCCCGTCTGTTTATTGATATAGAAAAATGAAAAATGGTTGTTAGATCATAGGATCGTCATGAATTTTGTTGGGCCACGACCGAAGTGGCGGCCCTGAAGAAGGCGCCGTCCAAGGCCGAAGACAAAGCGGCCAAGGAGCACATCGAGCGCGAGAAGCAAGAGGCCCGAATCGGCGAGGTTCAGAAAGAGCTCCAGGATTTTGTTAAGAAGTACGAGTCCTTGGAGCGTGACTCTAAGACGCAAGGGTCCGAGCTTGCGAAGGCCCTCGAGAACGCACAAAGTGCCAAGGCCGAAGCCCAAAAGGCCCTCCAGGAGATTGAGGCGATTAAGAAGATAGCAGCGGGTAAGGCATTCATTATGCAAAGCAAGCATGTGAAGGAAACTTTCCTTTTACTCCCGAATTCGGAGCTCTCCAGGAGCGTTCGCAGATCTGCCCCGCAGCGTATCGGATGCCGCAGAGTTTTACCGGGCCGAGGAACGGAGCTTGACGGAGAAGTTGTTCTGGTCTCAGTATACTGGGACCGAACATCCGATGCCCTTAAGCGACCAGTTGAAGCAACTGGTCGAGCTTCACAAGGTGGCCGAACTGGCCATGAGGGGTCTCATAGTCCGGATGTGGCCTGGCGAGCCCCTGCCTGGCAGCTACTTCAGCCTGGTAAAGCGGCTTGTGAATGCATGCCCACGGTTTGAAGTCATAAAGCGGTCCGTCTGCATTGAAGGTGCGCGCAGGGCTTTTGCCCGGGCGAAAGTGCACTGGGCGAAGATGGACGCCGAAAAGCTGGTGAAGGAGGGGCCGCCGGAGGGCAAGGAGCATCGCCACCCCGAAAAGTATTATGACAGTGTCCTGAAGGGTGCTCGCCTTGTGGCGGAGGAATGTGCTAAGGATGTAATATTTGAATGAATGTACTCATGTGATCCTGTAAGATGAAAACGAGTTCATGTGCGCTATATAGCGCTTGTTGATTTAAAATATTACCTTCTGTGTGGCCGTTTATAAAATCTGAGAGTTGGCTAGTCGTTGGCTTCTGCCCCCATGTAACTAGTACTGATGTGTTCGGGATAAACCTGATCACTCTTTATCCCAGTTTTGGGTCCTTCGAAGGAGGTGTTCCGCACAACGAACCAGGCAATTGGACTATAAAGCTTTATCACTTCTCACTTAGCCATAGAAGTCTACAATTTTAAATTTTGGCGAAGCCCCTAGTATTCGGAAGGCCGAACTTGGGGTGCTATGTACGCCTAAATCGAACAAGGCCGATTCCTCGCCCGAAGCGGAAAAAATCTTTAAGGATTTGAGACCTCTCGAACAGCGACCAGCTCTCGCCTCATCATGACAGTCAGTTTTCGGCTTTCTCTACTGAGGTGCTTGTCCGAAAGAACCGGGACACAATCGCAGTAGTTCTCCCAGCGCTACCTTAGCCGATATAGCGGAACGTAAGGTACCAAAACATGGGAGCCGGGCAAACCCAACTATTGACCCAAGACATGATTCGGAGCTTATGCATATAATGCTATAAGTTCGGGGTGCCGCACTTTCGAAAGTGTTCGGACTTTTCTTGCCGTGTTATGGGGTACACTGAAGCCCCTGGCGCACTGGACGTATCAGAATGTACGGGTGCAATTTGTCATAAATAAGCAGACATGAAAAAAGATGAAGGAATGCAATAATGAGCTAATGATGTACATTGTTATTTGAATGATACGTCAAAGCGTATGCATACAGGTAGTGCAATAAGTAAAAAATAGGACTATTTGACATGTCCTATCCAAGGGCAAGCTGCGTGTGGGTATGCAAAACAGGTATAGCGATCGTTATCAGAGACCACCTGGGGATTCCCTTGTACGTCAAAGCTTCCTGCTTCCTTGGTGTTTCCTTCCCGTGATGGTTCTGATAATCAGACGATCGGAGGGGGCCTCCAGAGAATAGGGGCCTGAAAGGAAGAAAATGTTAAAGGTATATGGGTCCTGAAGCGGTTGAGCTGCATTGTGGGTCGTGCCATAGCCGTGCCTCCACCTATGCCCATGGTATCTTTAGTGCGTAATTATGTACGCGTGGCGCAAATTTCGCCGCTTGATTGGGACTAGGACGGAGGCCGAATTGCTAGGCGAGCTCTGAACGTGCCTGGCGATCCTGTTGCAGGGTACTCCGGACCCGCTTGAAGGTGTCCGGGGTCTTTTTCGCCGAATTGGCGGTTTGCCTCATAAGGCTGCTTTGCGCTTCCGCTGCGAGGGCCGCAGTGTGCTCCTCCGTGCGGAGCGAGCATTCTGTGTTTCCATTAACTGTTATAACCCCGTAAGGTCCTGGAATTTTGAGCTTGAGGTATGCATAATGCGGTACCGCATTCAATCTGGCAAATGCGGTTCGCCCGAGCAGTGCGTGATAGCCACTGCGGAGGGGGACGATATCTAAGATTAACTCCTCGCTTCGAAAGTTGTCCGGAGATCCGAGGACCACTTCCAGTATGATTTAGCCCGTGCAACAGGCCTCTACACCTGGTATGACACCTTTAAAGGTGGTTTTTGTGGGTTTGATCCTTGAGGGGTCTATACCCATTTTGCGCACTGTATCCTGATAGAGCAGGTTCAGGTTGATGCCACGGTCCATAAGGACTCGAGTGAGGTGAAATCCGTCAATGATGGGGTCAAGGACCAATGCGGCAGAACCGCCATGACGGATACTGGTGGGGTGGTCCCTGCGATCGAAGGTGATCGGACAAGAAGACCATGGGTTGAACTTTGGGGCGACTGGCTCCATCGCATAGACGTCCCTCAGTGCACGCTTCCGTTCCCACTTGGGAATATGGGTTGCGTATATCATGTTCACCGTTTTCACTTGGGGAGGAAATTTCTTCTGTCTTCCTGTGTTCGGCGGCCGGGGCTCCTCCTCGTCGTCGCTATACAGCCCCTTTTCCTTGTTTTTGGCATTCATCTTGCCGGCCTGTTTGAACACCCAGCATTCTCTGTTGGTGTGCTTGGCTGGTTTATCGGGGATGCCGTGAATTTGACACGAGCGATCGAGTATGCGATCCAAACTGGACGGGGGATTGCTTCTTTTGAACGGCTTTTTCTGCTGACCAGATTTAGAGCCACTGAATCCGGCATTAACTGTCGTGTCTTCGGCGTTGTCGCCGTTGTTGCGGCGCTTGTGTCTCTTGCGACGTGGCCTGCCGTTGCTATCTTTGGCATCTGAATTGCCGGGGTTTCTTGATGTGTTGTTGCTGCGAGCCAGCCAGCTGTCCTCGCCCGCACAAAAGCGGGTCATGAGTGTCGTGAGGGCTGCCATGGACTTCGGCTTCTCTTAGCTGAGGTGTCGGGCGAGCCATTCGTCGCGGATGTTATGCTTAAATGCCGCTAAGGCCTCGGCATCCGGACAGTCGACAATTTGGTTCTTTTTAGTTAGGAACCGAGTCCAGAATTTCTTGGCTGATTCCCCCGGCTGTTGGGTTATGTGACTCAAGTCATCAGCATCCGGTGGTCGCACATAAGTGCCCTGGAAGTTGTCAAAGAATGCATCTTCCAAATTCTCCCAACTGCCAATGGAGTTTGTCGGCAAGCTATTCAGCCAATGCCGAGCCGGCCCTTTGAGTTTTAGTGGGAGGTACTTAATGGCATGTAGATCATCACCGCGGGCCATGTGGATGTGGAGGAGGAAATCTTCAATCCATACCGCGGGGTCTGTCGTACCATCGTATGATTCAATGTTCACGGGTTTAAAACCTTCTGGGAATTTGTGATCCATTACTTCGTCAGTGAAGCATAGGGGGTGTGCGGCGCCTCTGTGCCGGGCTATGTCGCGACGCAGTTCATACGAGTCTTGTCTGTTGTATTCGGCCCTGCCGGATTTGCTTTTAGTATATCCGGCGTGACGGTCGTCATCACGCGTTGGGGCGCGCCCCCGTGATCCGTAGATCGATCTTGCCTATCCTGCCTTGTTTTCCAATACGTCTCACAGGTCCTGCGTGTTACCCCGGGCCTTGGTATTTTTGTTTAACTGGCGACAGGGTGCGGGCTGGAATTCGGCCTGACATGCCGCTTTGTCTCGGCCACGAGGTGGCCGGTCAGCCGCATCATACACTGGAAGCGTAGGCTTTAATGCTTCCTCCTCGAGTTGGGGGAGCAACCTGCGCTTTGGGTAACTTTTGGTTGGGCGCTCGAGTTCGTATTCCTCGGCCGCCAGGACCTCAGTCCATCTATCCGCTAGCAGATCTTGGTCAGCTTGAAGCTGTTGTTGCTTTTTCTTCAGGCTTTTTGCTGTGGCTATAAGCCGGCGCTTGAAGCGCTCCTGCTCGATGGGATCCTCAGGCACGATAAATTCTTCATCGCCGAGGCTCACCTCGTCTTCGGAGAGAGGCATGTAATTGTCATCCTCTGATTCTCCGTCTGCTGCCTGTTCCTTAGGGCTAGCTTGCCCATCCTCCCGCTCGAAGCCTGGCTGGAGGGGATTGTCTTCGTCTTCGGCACTATCCGCAGCGTTATTGTCTCTTGTGCCGGTATCGCTGCTTTTGCTATGGCGGGGCTTAGAGCGGCGCCGATGATGCCGGTGCTTAGATTGGTTCTCGAGGGGATTATCCTCCATTGCCTTATTGCCATCGCTTTCTTTGGGGGTGTCCACCATGTATATATCATATGATGAGGTGGTAGTCCAGCGCCCTGTGGGCGGTGGTTCCTGTTCTTCTCCTACATCGTCGTCCATACCGTCGATGTCTTCGGAGCCGAAATCAAGCATGTCGGTTAAGTCATCAACAGTGGCTATTAAGTGGGTGGTGGGTGGGGAACGAATTTCTTCGTCGTCTGCTTCCCACTCAAGCCGGACATAGTTTGGCCAAGGGCCTTCTGACAAGGAGAGAGACCTTAATGAATTCAGCACGTCGCCCAGGGGCGAGTGCTAAAAGATATCCGCGGAGGAAAACTCCATAATCGGCGCCCAATCAGATTTGATAGGCACGGATGCAGGCGGTTCGGAGCCCGTGGCCGGGGACGAATCCAAGGGTCCGGCAACACAGGTCTCGTAGGAGGTGAAGTCAGTATTTGGCTCTATCACCGCTGAGTGTGCGGCCTTCGTGGCGGGGTCCATCCACCTGTCCTCGGACGGCGCGATCTGCTCCAGATCGAGGGCCGGAGTTGCCACAGGTGTGATCTCCCGAACGCTGTCCGGCGGCAGAACTAAGTCATGCTCGTCGTGACTGTGCGGCGCACCTGACACGGGCTCGAATCCGTCGAAGATCAAGTCTCCGCGGATGTCGGCAGTATATTTTAAGTTTCCAAACCTGACCTGACGGCCAGGGGCGTAGCTCTCGATCTGCTCCAGATGGCCAAGCGAGTTGGCCCGTAGTGCGAAGCCGCCGAATACGAAGATCTGTCCAGGGAGAAAAACCTCACCCTAGATTGCATCGTTGCCGATGATCGAAGGAGCCATCAAGCCTTACGGTGACGGCACAGTGGAACTCTCAATGAAAGCACCAATGTCGGTGTCAAAACCGGCGGATCTCGGGTAGAGGGTCCCGAACTGTGCGTCTAAGGCGGATGGTAACAGGAGGTGGGGGACACAATGTTTACCCAGGTTCGGGCCCTCTCGATGGAGGTAATACCCTACATCCTACTTGATATATCTTGATGATATGAGTATTACAAGAGTTGATCTACCACGAGATCATAGAGGCTAAACCCTAGAAGCTAGCCTATGATTATGATTGTTGTTGTCCTACGGACTAAACCCTCCGGTTTATATAGACACCGGAGGGGGCTAGGGTTACACAGAGTCGGTTACAAGGGAGGAGATCTACATATCCGAATTGCCAAGCTTGCCTTCCACGCAAAGGAGAGTCCCATCCGGACACGGGACGAAATCTTCAATCTTGTATCTTCATAGTCCAACAGTCCGGCCAAAGTATATAGTCCGGCTGTCCGAGGACCCCTAATCCAGGACTCCCTCAGGGGGTAGCCTGGAAGAGGTGCCAGTTGTGAGAGATTATCCAGATGTGTTTCCAGAGGAGTTGCCAGGTATGCCACCAGATAGAGATATTAAGTTTCTTATTGATTTAATACCAGGCACTAGACCTATTACAAAGAGACCGTATAGAATGCCTCCTCAAGAGTTGGAGGAATTGAAGAAGCAGATAAGAGAATTGCAGGCACAAGGATTTATTCACCCAAGTTCATCACCTTGGGGAGCTCCAGTTTTGTTTGTGGAGAAGAAAGATGGGACATTGAGGATGTGTGTTGATTATCGTTCTCTGAATGAGGTAACCATTAAGAATAAGTATCCTTTGCCTATGATAAATGATCTGTTTGACCAGTTGGAGGGAGCTACTGTGTTTTCTAAGATTGGTCTTCGTTCTGGTTATCATCAATTGAAGATTCGTGAGCAAGATATTCCAAAGACTGCTTTTACTACGAGGTATGGGTTGTATGAATATACTGTTATGTCATTTGGAATGACTAATGCTCACGCATACTTCATGAATATGATGAACAAGGTGTTTATGGAGTTCTTGGATAAATTTGTGGTTGTTTTCATTGATGATATATTGGTGTTCTCCAAGAATAAGCAAGAGCATGAGGTGCATCTGCGTTTGGTATTAGAGAAATTGAGGGAACATCAGTTGTATGCCAAGTTCAGCAAATGTGAGTTTTGGCTGGATGAGGTAGCTTTCCTTGGACATGTTGTGTCAGGTAATGGAGTTGCAGTTGATCCATCTAAGGTTGCTGCAGTTACAGAGTGGGAGACACCCACGACAGTTGGGGAGATTCGCAGCTTTTTGGGCCTTGCAGGTTATTACAGGAGGTTTATTGAGAAATTTTCCAAGATTGCAAAGCCTATGACTGAATTGTTGAAGAAGGAGAAGAAATTTGTTTGGACTGATGAATGTGAAGCCAACTTTCAGGAATTGAAGCAGCGATTGGTTACAGCACCAGTCTTAACTCTGCCGGATATACATAAGGACTTCCAAGTATATTGTGATGCTTCTCGTCAAGGACTTGGGAGTGTTTTGATGCAGGAAGGTAAAGTTGTTTCATATGCTTCACGTCAGCTTAAGAATCATGAGCATAATTATCCTACACATGATTTGGAGTTAGCCTCAGTTGTGCATGCATTGAAAACTTGGAGGCCATATCTTATTGGTAATCATTGTGATATATTTACTGATCATAAGAGCTTGAAGTATATTTTTACTCAGAAGGATTTGAACCTCAGGCAGAGGAGATGGTTGGAGCTTATTAAGGATTATGATTTGAATGTGCAGTATCATCCTAGTAAGGCTAATGTTGTTGCTGATGCGTTGAGTCGTAGGAGCCATGCTAATGCAATTAATGTTGATAATATGCCACCCAAGTTATGTGAACAGTTCAGGAATCTCAGGTTGGAGATGGTTCCTAAGGGATATTTGGCAACACTTGAGGTAAAGCCTACTTTGCTTGACAGGATCAGAGAAGCTCAAAAGGGTGATAAGGAGATTGCTGAGATAAAAGAGAATATGGTTAAAGGTAAGGCAGAAGGTTTCCATGAGGATGAACATGGAGCCATATGGTTTGAGAAGCGTATTTGTGTACCTCAGGATGCAGATATCAGGAAGTTGATTCTTCAGGAGGCGCATGATTCACCTTATTCTATTCACCCAAGTAATACTAAGATCTATTTGGATTTGAGGGAAAGATTTTGGTGGCCTAGCCTGAAGAGGGAAATTGCTGGGTATTGTAACATCCCAAAATTCTAAATTTTGGAATGTTATAATAAATAGATAGATTTGATTGTTTGTTTGATTGTTGTGTGATTGATTGACTGAAAGTGAGTGAATTCGAAACTTTTTGAAAGTTAAATGAGAGGGAATAAAAGGACTTCCCCAAACTTTCATTTTGCATTTATGATCTCTGGGAATTCAAATTCTTTTCAAAAACATAACCCTGGAGAGAAGATGACATGACTTCTTCCATTTAAAGAAATGAAAAGGGTTTTAGAAAATATTTGAATTTCATTGGGAAATATTTCAAATTCAGAAACTTCAAGCAACTCAATGATTTTCATGCGGGAAGATAAAATGACTTCTTCAAAACATATGAAATATGAGTTGGGAGTTTAAAAGGATCAAATTCAAAGTCCTTTTGAAATTATTTGGGTTTTATTCAAATTATTTTTCTCCAAAAATAAAATATATGGAAATTAGGGTAAAATGATTCCCTACATCAGAAAATTGGAGAGAAATAAATTTGAATTAATTTTGGTATTTTAAAATGATTTTATTGGGTTTTATTGTAGCAGTAGCACTGTTTGATTTATTCAAATTTCTGTAGAATTTATTTGGTGCTAGAAAAATGTTCAAGTTTTAGAAAATAATTTTCTGAAAATTTTGATATATTATATGCCTAGGTTCTATTTTATTTTATTTTGCTTTATTCTATTTTTCGTTGTGTTTAAAAAAAACTTCCGAGCCGACTGGGCCGGTCCAGCACCCAGCCAGGCCGCGGCTCAGCCCGCCCAGCCCCGCGCGTCCCCGACCTCTGCCCGGACTCCGGCTCCCACACGCCAACCGCCGCCGCCGCACCTCGTTGTCGCCGGAGGTAGCCGCCGCCGCCTCGGTTTACGCAAGAAAACCAAACTTTTTTTCTAAACCCTAGATCCGGTTTGGTTTGTTCTTTTTCGGTTTAGTTATTCAGCGAACGCCCGTTCGTACGTTCGTTTTAACGAACGGTTTTCACCGTTTAGCCGCAGACAGCGAACGTTCGTTCGTTAGCCTGTTCGTCAGTTTATCTTTTTCTCGGATTTTCCGCGATTATTTTCGATCGCGATTTCTGATCCGATTTTCGTTTTAGTTTAACTTTTCGCTCGTTTATCGGAGTCAGGCAATTCAAGCGCCTATAGTTTCATCTCGAAGCCCTCTTTCTGTTTAACCAACTTAAACAAGATTTTGCTACTGTAAAATTTGACTTTAGTCCAGAATAGTAAACGAAGCTTGTTTCTTTCGCCGTTTGAGTTTTGTTGCTTCGTTTGATTTGATTCTTTTTGCAAACCGGAGTTCCTAAGTTGAACTTTCTAGTTAGATTCTCTTATTTGAGTTTTACCCGTGCCCTTGCTTGATTGCTTATTGTATGCTTGTTTGTTTGCGATAGAGTGCCCGGAGTGTGAAGCGTGCTACTACGAGTCTCTAGGTTTTGCGGATCATCAGCAAGGCAAGTAACACTTTGATCATACCTTTTTACTACCCAGTTTTATTGCATTAGATCTATCCTCAAACATTTGCATGGTTAGGATCTGAATTAAATTGTGGGTTTGGGAAGTAGATGAGGTAGTACCTATTCACCTGTTTATTATCAAACCTATGGGAGTTACTTCTACGTTGCTTATATTGCTATGCTATGCTCGTAGACGTGGATTGGGTTTGAGTGTATTCATGACAGATGTGAGTATTCTTAATTAATGGTTAACTTAAGGTGGCAACTTTAATACACATCTGGGTGGATTGAGGCACCTGGGGAATTCCAGTGATTGCCTGTATTTTTTGGAAATCCCGGGGTACCGTGTGATTCTCCTATGGACTGCCACCCAGGCTCAAAGGGATCATAAGATTATTCATGCTAGAAACTTCCGTGTGCAGCCACATGCGATTATGGGCTCTGGCATAGTTGAGTAAGTTGTGGGAAACCTTTCCATGATGGGCTAGCAGATGTAGGGGATTGTAGGTGTACAGGCCTATCTATCGGTTAAGGGGACCTCTTCGGAAAGACTGTGTCTCGGTCATCTGTTTCTCAAACATCATGTAGTGCGAGAAATCAAACAGAGGAGATCGAGTCTTGTGGGGAAAAGTGCACAAACCTCTGCAGAGTGTACAAACTAATCATGATTAGCCTTGTCCCCGGTTATGGACATCTTGAGTATCTGGTTCTTGGATTATCATGTTGATCTCATCACTCTATAATTAATTTTTTGGGTTGTTAAAGATTACTTTTAATTGGGATTGAGATGGGGTTTACCATTCTCAATGTTTTTCAACAAACTTTGTAGTTAAATAAAATATATTCCTTTGCAGTAGGGAAAAATTGGCTTTTCGCAAAAACATTATAACCATAAAGCTTTTCCACCAACCAAATATGCATGTAGTGATAGCCATTATTCATCATAATCCGATGGTGTGAATTTGCCAGTACATTCAATGTACTGACCCTTTGTGGCTGCAACGTCTCATGTTGCAGGAATCTTACGACGAGTAAGTGATATGTTAGGGTTACGATTTCTACACTCAACTTTGCCGTTGGTGTTGATGGGAATCCACAACCTTGTTGTTACTTCCGCTATTTGGATTGAGGTAATAATATTTTACGTTACTTTATACATGTGATTTACCTCTGTTATAAATCCTCGAGTACTGTGTGTGTCAGCATACCGATCCAGGGATGACACTTAAGCACAGAGACTTGACCGTCTGAGGTCGGGTCGCTACAGGTATGTTGCAACATGTGATTTGTGCCAGAGAGTTAAGGCGGAACATCATAGACCAGCAGGTTTGGTACAGCCATTGCCTATACCTGATTGGAAGTGGGATGAGATTGGTATGGATTTCATTACAGGTTTACCCAGGACTCGGACAGGTTATGATTCTATTTGGGTAGTTGTTGATCGTTTAACTAAAGTTGCTCACTTCATCCCGGTAAAGACTACTTATACCAGTGCTCAGCTAGCAAAGATTTATATGTCTAAAATTGTTTGTCTGCATGGAGTTCCAAGGAAGGTAGTGTCTGATAGAGGTACTCAGTTCACATCCAAATTCTGGCGTCAGTTGCATGAATCCTTGGGCACCAGGCTGGAATTCAGTACAACTTTCCATCCACAAACAGATGGGCAGACAGAGAGGGTAAATCAGATTTTGGAGGATATGTTGAGAGCTTGTGCTTTGGACTATGGGTCCAGTTGGGATGATAATTTACCTTATGCAGAGTTCTCATATAATAACAGTTATCAGGCTAGTCTGAAGATGGCACCATTTGAGGTATTGTATGGTAGAAAGTGCAGGACACCGTTGATGTGGGATGAGGTTGGAGAGCGTCAGTTCTTTGGACCAGACTTGATCAGAGATGCTGAGGAGAAGGTCAAGTTGATTCGTGACAGGCTGAAGATAGCACAGTCCAGGCAGAAGAGTTATGCTGATGCAAAACGTAAGGAGGTGACATATGAGGTAGGAGACCGTGCATATCTTAGAGTTTCACCACTCCGTGGAATTAAGAGGTTTGGAATCAAGGGTAAGTTAGCACCACATTTTGTGGGGCCTTACAAGCTCTTGGAGCATAGAGGAGAGGTAGCTTATCAGCTAGAGTTGCCAGAATCCTTGTCAGGAGTTCATGATGTGTTTCATGTATCTCAGTTGAAGAAGTGTCATGCAGAGATGATGGATGTTCCATTGAGGGACACAGTGCCACTTGAGGCAATTCAGTTGGAGAGTGATTTGACATATGAGGAGAAGCATGTTAAGATTCTGGAGACAGCAGAGAGAGTTACTCGTACTAAGACAATCAAGTTATGCAAGGTTCAATGGGATCATTATACAGAGGAGGAAGCTACCTGGGAACGAGAGGAAGATCTCAGGCAGGATCACCCACACCTATTTGCTAGCCAGCCTGAATCACGAGGGCGAGATTTATCTAAAGGGGGGTAGGTTTGTAACATCCCAATTTTCCTAAATTAGGATGTTAATAGATCATACATATGCATCTCATATTTTTCTATGCATTTTTCCTTTTTCAGAATATTCAAATCATTATGCAACAAAAAGGCAATTTATTGGAGTGGAGATAACATGACTTCTCCCCTATTTTAAAAATGTTCATAATGTGCATAATATTATTTCCAGTTCATCTGATATTCTCTGGTAGTTTTTAAAGTCGCCAACGTATTTTATTTGACTGTTTTGTTGCTGTTGTGTGGCCTATTCCATAAAATGAATTTTCAAAAATTGCATTAGGTGAGGAAATAGTGTTCCTGTAGTTTATGTTAGTAGTATACATTTTAATGTGTGTCTACGTATTTTTATTTAGTTTTTATACTGTTGTTTTATTTTTAGTTATTTAGTGATGTAGTTTTCGTTAAAGAGAAAAAAACACAACACGCAGCGCACTGGGCAGCCCAACGCCCGCGGCCCAGCACCCCAGCGCAGCAGCGCACCTGCGCGGCCCACCCAGCCGACCGCCCGAAGCGGTACGCTGCACGCACGCACGCCCCGCGCCTTCAGCCGCTGCCAGCGGACCCCACCCCGCGCCCCTGTTTCTTCACCGAGCCGGACGCCGCGCGCACGCCGAGGCCGAGCCCGACTCGACCCCGCGTCCTGGTCCACCTCGAGCGCCGCTGACCCGTCGTACGCGAGCCCAACTGCTCGAGAGACCCCGCATCCCCTCCTCGATCTTCTCCGTCGCCGCATGCTCTGGTTAGGGAGAAACGCATCTCGTCTTGGAGCTCCGCCGACCGCCGCCGTTCGCCGGTCGTTGCTGTCGCCGTAAGAACTTGCAGAGCTCAGCCGCTTGCACCCTTCAATTCCCCACTCGACGCCGAACTCTTTTGACACCCTGGGAAACCCTGCAGAGCACTAGGACGCCGCCGCCACCGATGTCTGCCGCCGCCGGAGCTCTTCCGGTTCACCCCGCCACCGCAGCCGCAGAGGAGGTCCTCGCCGTCGTCGAACACCACCACTGCCTCCGCCACTCAACGCCGCACCCGTCCACCCCCTCAACTTCGCCGGAGACCCGCCGAAGAAGCTCCACCGCCGACGCCCGAGACCGCCGCTGACGTTCCTCTGTTTCCGGTGAGCACGCACGCGCAGGAGTTTTTCCACCAATCCCGTGCTGCCACGTGGCAGTGCTACAGGACACGCACAGAAGTCGCTATAGTCCAGATGTTTTCTGTTGCTTTTCTTTTTGTTTTATTTTCAGATTTTCAACTAGCTATATCTTTTAGTCTGTAGCTCCAATTTAGATAATTTTTTTCCTATGCACTCACAAAAACCAGCACTTTATCACAGTACCAAAATCTCACATGTTTGCACTTTTCAAATTTGAATTCGTTCGAGTTTGAATTAAATCTTCCGGAGGCCGTAACTTTCAAACCGTTTATCGGAATCGAGTGTTTCTTTTTGCGTTGTGACCATAGAGCAATTTAGGTGCTGTTAAGCTTCTGTTGTTGAGTTTTAAAATGTTTTTCTTGTTGTTGATTTTGTTTTGGTTCTATTCGTGTTCCGGTGATTTATTTTTTCAATTGTGTGAAACGTGTAGATTATCCGGAGTGCCACACGAGCTATTGTTAGGAGTGTGACCTTTTGAACCAGAACCAAGGCAATTACATGTTGATCATCCTTTACCTATTGTTTTCCTATGCATTGTAGTATATATCACACTATAACTTTATGCATTATAGGATTGTTATATTTTGAGCTATGCTGTTGAGCTATCTTCCCATGTTTGCAAATCGTGGTAGTTGTAGTTTGCTATGCTTTGTAGACGGGGGTGGTTCGTGTGTCCATTGAGCTTATGTGAGGATTATATATATAACAAATTGAGTAGTAATTAAGGATTTAACTCACCTCTGGGCGGAACTGGTATTGATGGGTGGTTTCAAGAACATCATGGTTTATACCCTCTGAATGTAAGTGGACGGCCGCCCAGGCTCAAAAAGATCAGACAGACTTAGTGACTAGTAGCTTCCATGCGCAACCACTAGCTAAATGGGCTCTGGCTTAGTTGAGTAGGTTGTGGGATCCTCGCCCAGGTAAGCTAGCAGATGTAGATATGAGTAGGTGTACCGGCTGCCGGGGGTGGAGGTGACTGCTTCTGAAAGACTTCGTCTCAATCTTCGGGTTGAGTCTAGTGGGTAAAGTGTGCAAAACTCTGCAGAGTATTAAAACTAATCATGATTAGCCGTGTCCCCGGTTATGGAAAACTTTGAGCAACCATGCCATTACAGTTGTTGGATGATCTTGACAGAGTTGACACTTAATAATATTTGTGGGGAAACTTAATAAAGGGTAGGTTGGAGTTGATTTTGCCAACTCAACCTTGTGTATTTAATTGTAGTAATAAAAGAACAAAATAAAAATTTGACTATTAGGTAGTTATTAGAAAAAAATCAGCTTTCTGCAAAAATAAGCCCTCAAGCCTTCCTTTTGTTATACTATGCATATACATGTAGGTCTGCTTTATTATTACTCCTGTGTAACTTGCCAATACATTCCAAGTATTGACCTATATGGCTGCAACGTCTCATCTTGCAGGATATTCAGACGAAGAGTAAGGTACCGTTAGGGCCGCGAGTCTGCACTCAGCATCGCCAGTGGGCTATGATGGGACTCGTCGTTATTTTCTGCTACTTTCCGCTGTTTGATTGAATAAAGCTAGCCAAGTGCTATGCAGATTGTTTTATTTTATACATTCTGGATCATACATTGTAATAAATGATGCACTTGCTATTCTGGTATTCATCTATACTGTGTGTGCTAGCGAGTTCGATCCAGGGACTAGCACGGTAAGCACAGAGACTCAAATCCTTCGAGGTTTGGTCGTTACATTCGCCCTGGAAAAAATCAGAAGGAAGCTTTCGGGAGAAACACCGCCGCCATGAGGCGGAACCTGGCGAAACCAATCTATTGCTCCGGCAGAGCTGTTCTACCGGGGAAACATCCCTTCGGGAGGGGGAAATCATCACCATCGTCATCACCAACGATCCTTTCATCGGGAGGGGGTCAATCTCCATCAACATCTTCACCAGCATCATCTCCTCTAAAACTCTAGTTCATCTCTTGTATCTGATCTTTGTCTCAAAACCTCAGATTGGTACCTGTGGGTTGCTAGTAGTGTTGATTACTCCTTGTAGTTGATGCTAGTTGGTTTATTTGGGGGAAGATCATATGTTCAGATCCTTTATGCATATTAATACCCCTCTGATTATGAACATGAATATGATTTGTGAGTAGTTACTTTTGTTCCTGAAGACATGGGAGAAGTCTTGCTATAAGTAGTCATGTGAATTTGGTATTCGTTCGATATTTTGATGAGATGTATGTTGTCTTTCCTCTAGTGGTGTTATGTGAATGTCGACTACATGACACTTCACACCATTATTTGGGCCTAGGGGAAGGCATTGGGAAGTAATAAGTAGATGATGGGTTGCTAGAGTGACAGAAGCTTAAACCCTAGTTTATGCGTTGCTTCGTAAGGGGCTGATTTGGATCCATATGTTTCATGCTACGGTTAGTTTTACCTTAATACTTATTTTGTAGTTGCGGATGCTTTCAATAGGGGTTAATCATAAGTGGGATGCTTGTCCAAGAAAGGGCAGTACCCAAGCACCGGTCCACCCACATATCAAATTATCAAAGTAACGAACGCGAATCATATGAGCGTGATGAAAACTAGCTTGGCGATAATTCCCATGTGTCCTCGGGAGCATTTTCCTTCATATAAGAGTTTGTCCAGGCTTGTCCTTTGCTAAAAAAAGGATTGGGCCATCTTGCTGCACCTTATTTACTTTTACTACTTGTTACCCGTTACAAATTACCTTATCACAAAACTATCTGTTACCGATAATTTCAGTGCTTGCAGAGAATACCTTACTGAAACCGCTTGTCATTTCCTTCTACTCCTCGTTGGGTTCGACACTCTTACTTATCGAAAGTACTACGATAGATACCCTATACTTGTGGGTCATCAAGACTCTTTTCTGGCGCCGTTGCCGGGGAGTGAAGCGCCTTTGGTAAGTGGAATTTGGTAAGGAAAATTTTATATAGTGTGCTGAAATTTACTGTCACTTATTACTATGGAAAGTAATCCTTTGAGGGGCTTGTTCGGGGTATCTTCACCCCGACCAGTAGAGCAAAGAGTTGCTCCTCAACCTACTGAACCTACTGAAAATGTTTACTTTGAAATTCCTTCGGGTATGATAGGGAAACTGCTAGCTAATCCTTTTACAAGACATGGAACCTTGCATCCCGATTTGCACCTAATCTATGTGGATGAAGTTTGTGGATTATTTAAGCTTGCAGGTATGCCCGAGGATGTTATCAAGAAGAAGGTCTTCCCTTTATCTTTGAAGGGAAAGGCATTGAAATGGTTTAGGCTATGTGATGATATGGGATCATGGAACTACAACCGATTGAAATTGGAATTTCATCAGAAGTTTTATCCTATGCATCTTGTTCATCGTGATCGTAATTATATATATAATTTTTGGCCTCGTGAAGGAGAAAGCATCGCTCAAGCTTGGGGGAGGCTTAAGTCAATGTTATATTCATGCCCCAATCATGAGCTCTCAAGAGAAATTATTATTCAAAAAATTTATGCTCGGCTTTCTCTCACTAATCGCTCCATGCTCGATACTTCTTGTACTGGTTCTTTTATGATGAAGACTATTGAATTCAAATGGGACTTATTGGGAAGAATTAAACGCAACTCTGAAGATTGGGACCTCGACGAAGGTAAGGAGTCAGGTATAACCCCTAAGTTTGATTGTGTTAAATCTTTTATGGATACCGATGTTTTCTGTGAATTTAGCACTAAATATGGACTTGACTCTGAGATAGTAGCTTCTTTCTGTGAATCCTTTGCTACTCATGTTGATCTCCCTAATGAGAAGTGGTTTAAATATCATCCTCCCATTGAAGTAAAAGTAGTTGAACCTATTAAAGTTGAAGAAAAGGCTATCACTTATAATGTTGATCCTATTGTTCCTACCGCTTACATTGAGAAACCACCTTTCCCTGTTAGAATAAAGGATCATGCTAAAGCTTCAACTGTGGTTCGTAAGAGTAAATACTAGAACACCTACACCCCCTGAGCAAATTAAAGTTGAACCTAGTATTGCTATGGTTAAAGATCTCTTAGCCGATAATATTGATGGGCATGTTATTTATTTCTGTAATGAAGCTGCTAGAATTGCTAGACTCGACACTAAGGGTAAACATAGACCTGTTGTTGGCATGCCTGTTATTTCTGTTAAAATAGGAGATCATTGTTATCATGGCTTATGTGATATGGGTGCTAGTGCAAGTGCAATACCTCATTCCTTATACAAAGAAATTATGCATGATATTGCACCTGCTGAGATAGAAGAGATTGATGTTACAATTAAGCTTGCCAATAGAGATACTATTTCACCAGTTGGGATTGTTAGAGATGTTGAAGTCTTGTGTGGGAAAGTTAAATATCCTACTGATTTTCTTGTTCTTGGTTCCCCACAATATGGTTTTTGTCCCATTATATTTGGTAGACCCTTCTTGAATACTGTTAATGCTAGGATAGACTGCGAAAAGGATGTTGTTACTGTTGGTTTAGGGGATATGTCTCATGAGTTTAATTTTGCTAAATTTCGTAGACAACCCCATGATAAAGAATTGCCTAGTAAAGATGAAATTATTGGTCTTGCTTCTATTGCCGCGCCTCCTAATGATCCTTTAGAGCAATATTTGCTAGACCATGAAAATGATATGTTTATGAATGGAAGAAGGGAAATAGATGAAGTATTCTTTAAACAGGGACCTATTTTGAAACACAACTTGCCTGTTCAAATTCCAGGGGATCCTCCTCCACCCAAGGGTGATCCCGTTTTTGAGCTTAAACCATTACCTGATACTCTTAAATATGTTTATCTTGATGAAAAGAAGATATATCCTGTTATTATTAGTGCTAACCTTTCAGAGCAAGAAGAAGAGAAATTATTGAAAACTCTGAAGAAGCACCGTGCTGCTATTGGATATACTCTTGATGATCTTAAGGGCATTAGTCCCACTCTATGCCAGCACAAAATAAAATTGGAGAAAGACGCTAAACCAGTTGTTGATCACCAACGAAGGTTAAATCCTAATATGAAGAAGTGGTAAGAAAAGAAATACTAAAGATTCTGGAGGCAGGTATAATTTATCCCGTTGCTGATAGTCAGTGGGTAAGTCCTGTCCATTGTGTCCCTAAGAAGGGAGGTATTACTGTTGTTCCTAATGATAAAGATGAATTGATCCCACAAAGAATTGTTACAGGTTATAGAATGGTAATTGATTTCCGCAAATTAAATAAAGCTACTAAAAAGGATCATTACCCTTTACCTTTTATTGATCAAATGCTAGAAATATTATCCAAACATACACATTTTTGCTTTCTAGATGGTTATTCTGGTTTCTCTCAAATACCTGTGTCAAAAGAGGATCAAGAAAAGACCAGTTTTACTTGCCCTTTCGGTACCTTTGCTTATAGACGTATGCCTTTTGGTTTATGCAATGCACCTGCTACCTTTCAAAGATGCATGACTGCTATATTCTCTGACTTTTGTGAAAAGATTGTTGAGGTTTTCATGGTTGATTTCTCCGTATATGGAACTTCTTTTGATGATTGCTTAAGCAACCTTAATCGAGTTTTGTAGAGATGTGAAGAAACTAACCTTGTCTTGAATTGGGAGAAGTGCCACTTTATGGTTAATGAAGGTATTGTCTTGCGGCATAAAATTTCCGAAAGAGGTATTGAAGTTGATAAAGCTAAAGTTGATGCTATTGAAAAGATGCCGTGTCCTAAGGACATCAAAGGTATAAGAAGTTTCCTAGGTCATGCCAGTTTTTATAGGAGGTTCATTAAGGACTTCTCAAAAATTTCTAGGCCTCTGACTAATCTCTTACAGAAAGATGTTCCTTTTGTCTTTGATGATGATTGTGTAGAAGCATTTGAAATACTTAAGAAAGCTTTGATTTCTGCACCTATTGTTCAGCCACCTGATTGGAATTTACCCTTTGAAATTATGTGTGATGCTAGTGATTATGCTGTAGGTGCTATTCTGGGACAAAGAGTTGATAAGAAATTAAATGTTATCCAATATGCTAGTAAAACTCTAGACAGTGCCCATAGAAATTATGCTACTACTGAAAAATAATTTTTAGCAGTTGTATTTGCTTGTGATAAGTTCAGACCTTGTATTATTGATTCTAAAGTAACTGTTCACACTGATCGTGCTGCTATTAAATATCTTATGGAAAAGAAAGATGCTAAACCTAGACTTATTAGATGGGTTCTCTTGCTACAAGAATTTGATTTGTATATTATAGATAGAAAGGGAGCTGAGAACCCCGTTGCAGACAACTTATCTAGGTTAGAGAATGTTCTTGATGACCCAAAACCAATTGATGATAGCTTTCCTGATGAACAATTAGCTGTCATAAATACTTCTCGTACTCCTCCATGGTATGCTGATTATGCTAATTACATTGTTGCTAAATTTATACCACCTAGTTTCACATACCAGCAAAAGAAAAAGTTTTTCTATGATTTAAGACATTACTTCTGGGATGACCGCACCTTTATAAAGAAGGAGTAGATGGTGTTATTAGACGTTGTGTACCTAAGCATGAACAAGAACAGATCCTACGCAAGTGTCACTCCGAGGCTTATGGAGGACACCACGCTGGAGATAGAACTGCACATAAGGTATTGCAATCCGGTTTTTATTGGCCTACTCTCTTCAAAGATGCCCGTAAGTTTGTCTTGTCTTGTGATGAATGTCAAAGAATTGGTAATATTAGTAGACGTCAAGAAATGCCTATGAACAATTCACTTGTTATTGAACCATTTGATGTTTGGGGATTTGATTACATGGGACCATTTCCTTCCTCTAATGGGTATACACATATTTTAGTTGCTGTTGATTACGTTACTAAGTGGGTAGAAGCTATTCCAACTGGTAGTGTTGATCATAACACCTCTATTAAGATGCTTAAAGAAGTTATTTTTCCAAGGTTTGGAGTCCCTAGATATTTAATGACTGATGGTGGTTCACATTTTATTCATGATGCTTTTCGTAAAATGCTTGCTAAGTATGACGTTAATCATAGAATTGCATCTCCATATCATCCACAGTCTAGTGGTCAAGTAGAACTGAGTAATAGAGAGCTCAAATTGATTTTGCAAAAGACTGTTAATAGATCTAGAAAGAATTGGTCCAAAAAACTTGATGATGCATTATGGGCCTATAGAACTGCATATAAAAATCCTATGGGTATGTCTCCGTATAAAAAGGTTTATGGAAAAGCATGTCACTTACCTCTCGAACTGGAACATAAGGCATATTGGGCTATTAAAGAGCTCAATTATGATTTCAAACTTGCAGGTGAGAAGAGACTATTTGACATTAGCTCACTTGGTGAATGGAGAACCCAAGCCTATGAGAATGCCAAACTGTCGGGGATATACCCCGCGGTATGGCCCGGCCGGAATGATGACCCGACTGGAGCTAGGCGACTCACTGGCGATCCGCCCGGACATGGCGGTTTACATGTAGCCCGCCTAGACTTGTGACTAACTGGAGACCCGGCGGGTGGATCAGAAGGACGACAAGGCCCAAGGCCCAGCAGGCCGGCTTATACTCTGGTGGGCCGGCTTAAGAGGAAAGCGTAAGGAATATTCCCTTACAAAGGAAGTAAGACTAGGAATCCACTTATAATAGACTAGTCTTAATCCTAATAGGACTCCACATGTAACCTGCCCCTTCAACTTATATAAGGAGGGGCAGGGCACCCCAAGAGGAGGGAAGAAATAATCTCTAGGCTAGACACAACTAGGAGAGACGGTTTACGACGAATCCCTCTCGATCATAATGAGACCTAGCCACAAACAGCATGTAGCGTTATTACCGGATGATGTTTCCCGGGGCCCAAAGCTGTCTAAATCCTCGTCTATGTTGCGTCTCTTGATTCCGCCCAACCCCTCTCAAGCTACCACATAGATGCGTTGGCCTCGCGACTAAGTCCTCACACTAAGGACATCTATCGTGACAATTCCACGACACAAACTGTTTAAAGAAAAAGTTAAAAGATGGCATGACAAAAGGATACAAAAGCGTGAGTTTAATGTCGGTGGCTATGTTTTGCTATACAACTTTTGTTTAAGATTTTTTGCAGGAAAACTCCTCTCTAAATGGGAAGGTCCTTACATTATCGAGGAGGTCTACCGTTTCGGTGCCATAAAAATCAACAACTTCGAAGGCACAAATCCGAAGGTGGTGAACAGTCAAAGAATCAAACACTATATCTCAGGTAATCCAATAAATGTTGAAACTAATGTTATTGAAACCGTAAACCCGGAGGAATATATAAGGGACACTTTCCAGAACGTTTCAGACTCCGAAAAAGAATAGGTATGTGGTACGGTAAGTAAACCGACTCCAAAACAGTTCTAATGGCAATTTTTTCTGTTTTGGAATATTTAAGAAAATAGGAAAATAAGTAGTCCGAAAGGGACACGAGGCATCCACGAGGGTGGAGGGCGTGCCCCCCTGCCTCATGGGCATCTCATGTGCCCTCTGGACTCTGTTTTCTTGCACGATACTTCTTTTGGGCGGTAAAAATTCATTATATAATCTCCCGAAGGTTTTAACCACCGTACCACGCAAATATCCTCTGTTTTTGTTTCGAGCTGTTTTTCTGACAAATCTAGATCACCATGACGTCTTCGAGCGCACCCAAGGACAAGTTTTTCGAGAAGGTCATCAACCCCTACCTCGCGGAGGTGCTGCAACACCCTCAAGCCATTGAGATGCATGAGGAGGTGCTGCACATCCGCGATGTTGAGGGACCAAGGAGGACCGGAAGCGTGGAGACAAGACTCAAAGCAATGGAGCAGCAAGTTTTCAAGTGCCAAGGGATGGTGGAACGCGAACTCGACGCCAACCACATGATGATCGCGGAGTTCACCAAAAACCACAAGCTGGATGCCAAGAACATTGGGGAGGCCATCTTCAAGCTTCACGTGAAAATCGAGCACCTCCAAGCCCAGATCTATGACCTGCAAAACCAAAACTGTGAGTATGAATATAGATTCAAGAGGATGAGTTTGGATGCAGATTTGAGGATCCCGAAGACTCGATCGTCTTTCTATGATGGTGAGCCTATGCCTTGGAAGAGGGACGACAAGCCCACATCATCAACAACTCCATTGATGACTACTATGCAACCTTCTTCTTGTAGACGTTGTTGGGCCTCCAAGTGCAGAGGTTTCTAGGACAGTAGAAAATTTCCCTCAAGTGGATGACCTCAGGTTTATCAATCCGTGGGAGGCGTATGATGAAGATGGTCTCTCTCAAGCAACCCTACAACCAAATAACAAAGAGTCTCTTGTGTCCCCAACACACCCAATACAATGGTAAATTGTATAGGTGCACTAGTTCGGTGAAGAGATGGTGATACAAGTGCAATATGGATGGTAGATATAGGTTTTTGTAATCTGAAAATATAAAAACAGCAAGGTAACTAATGATAAAAGTGAGCGTAAACGGTATTGCAATGCTAGGAAACAAGGCCTAGGGTTCATACTTTCACTAGTGCAAGTTCTCTCAACAATAATAACATAACTGGATCATATAAATATCCCTCAACATGCAACCAAGATTCACTCCAAAGTCACTAATAGCGGAGAACAAACGAAGATATTATTGTAGGGTACGAAACCACCTCAATGTTATCCTTTCTGATCGACCATTCAAGAGTCCGTCGTAAAATAACACGAAACTATTCTTTCCGTTCGATCTATCATAGAGTTCGTACTAGAATAACACCTTAAGACACAAATCAACCAAAACCCTAATGTCACCTAGATACCCCAATGTCACCTCAAGTATCTGTGGGTATGATTATACGATATGCATCACACAATCTCAGATTCATCTATTCAAACCAACACAAAGTACTTCAAAGAGTGCCCCAAAGTTTCTATCGGAGAGTCAAGACGAAAATGTGTGCCAACCCCTATGCATAAGTTCACAATGTTACGGAACCCGCAAGTTGATCACCAAAACATACATCAAGTGGATCACGTGAATATCCCATTGTCACCACAGATAAGCACATGCAAGACATACATCAAGTGTTCTCAAATCCTTAAAGACTCAATCCGATAAGATAACTTCAAAGGGAAAACTCAATCCATTACAAGAGAGTAGAGGGGGAGAAAATCATAAGATCCAACTATAATAGCAAAGCTCGCGATACATCAAGATCGTACCACCTCAAGAACACGAGAGAGAGAGAGAGATCAAACTGTTGGGGAACGTAGTAATTTCAAAAAAAATCCTTCGCACACGCAAGATCATGGTGATGCATAGCAACAAGAGGGGAGAGTGTTGTCCATGTACCCTCGTAGACCGAAAGCGGAAGTGTTAACACAACGCGGTTGATGTAGTCGAACGTCTTCACGATCCGACCGATCAAGTACCGAACGCACGGCACCTCCGAGTTCAGCACACGTTCAGCTCGATGACGTCCCTCGAACTCCGATCCAGCCGAGTGTTGAGGGAGAGTTTCGTCAGCACGACGGCGTGGTGACGATGATGATGTTCTACCGACGCAGGGCTTCGCCTAAGCACCGCTACGATATTATCGAGGTGTAAGATGGTGGAGGGGGGCACCGCACACGGCTAAAAGATCGTTGATCAATTGTGTGTAGAGAGGTGCCCCCTACCCCTGTATATAAAGGAGCAAGGGGGAGGCCGCCGGCCAAGGAGGAGAGGCGCGCCTAGGAGGAGTCCTACTCCTACCGGGAGTAGGACTCCCCTCCCTTTTCCATGTTGGACTAGGAGAGAGGGGGAAGAGGTGGAGGGGAGGAAGGAAGGGGGGCGCCGCCCCCTCTCCTTGTCCTATTCAGACTGGGGGGGAAGGGGGGCGTGGCCCTGCCCTGGCCTCCTCTCCTCTCTTCAACCTAGGCCCACTAAGGCCCATTAAGTTACCGGGGGGGTTTCGGTAACCTCCCGGTACTCCTGAAAAATCCCGATTTCATCCGGAACACTTCCGATGTCCAAACATAGGCTTCCAATATATCAATCTTTATGTCTCGACCATTTCGAGACTCCTCGTCATGTCCGTGATCACATCTGGGACTCCGAACAACCTTCGGTACATCAAAACATATAAACTCATAATATAACTGTCATCGTAACGTTAAGCGTGCGGACCCTACGGGTTCGAGAACTATGTAGACATGACCGAGACACCTCTCCGGTGAATAACCAATAGCGGAACCTAGATGCTCATATTGGTTCCCACATATTCTACGAAGATCTTTATCGGTCAGACCGCATAACAACATACGTTGTTCCCTTTGTCATCGGTATGTTACTTGCCCGAGATTCGATCGTCGGTATCTCGATACCTAGTCCAATCTCGTTACCGGCAAGTCTCTTTACTCGTTCCGTAATACATCATCCCGCAACTAACTCATTAGTTACAATGCTTGCAAGGCTTATAGTGATGTGCATTACCGAGTGGGCCTAGAGATACCTCTCCGACAATCGGAGTGACAAATCCTAATCTCGAAATACGCCAACCCAACATATACCTTTGGAGACACCTGTAGAGCACCTTTATAATCACCCAGTTACGTTGTGACGTTTGGTAGCACACAAAGTGTTCCTCCGGTAAACGGGAGTTGCATAATCTCATAGTCATATGAACATGTATAAGTCATGAAGAAAGCAATAGCAACATACTAAATGATCGAGTGCTAAGCTAACGGAATGGGTCAAGTCAATCACGTCATTCTCCTAATGAGGTGATCCCGTTAATCAAATGACAACTCATGTCTATGGCTAGGAAACATAACCATCTTTGATTAACGAGCTAGTCAAGTAGAGGCATACTAGTGACACTCTGTTTGTCTATGTATTCACACATGTATTATGTTTCCGGTTAATACAATTCTAGCATGAATAATAAACATTTATCATGATATAAGGAAATAAATAATAACTTTATTATTGCCTCTAGGGCATATTTCCTTCAGTCTCCCACTTGCACTAGAGTCAATAATCTAGATTACACAGTAATGATTCTTACACCCATGGAGTCTTGGTGCTGATCATGTTTTGCTCTTGGAAGAGGCTTAGTCAACGGGTCTGCAACATTCAGATCCATATGTATCTTGCAAATTTCTATGTCTCCCACCTGGACTAAATCCCGGATGGAATTGAAGCGTCTTTTGATGTGCTTGGTTCTCTTGTGAAATCTGGATTCCTTTGCTAAGGCAATTGCACCAGTATTGTCACAAAAGATTTTCATTGGTCCCGATGCACTAGGTATGACACCTAGATCGGATATGAACTCCTTCATCCAGACTCCTTCATTTGCTGCTTCCAAAGCAGCTATGTACTCCGCTTCACACGTAGATCCTGCCACGACACTTTGCTTTGAACTGCACCAACTGACAGCTCCACCATTTAATGTAAATACGTATCCGGTTTGCGATTTAGAATCGTCCGGATCAGTGTCAAAGAACGTAACCATTTACGATGAGCTCTTTGTCACCTCCATAAACGAGAAACATATCCTTAGTCCTTTTCAGGTATTTCAGGATGTTCTTGACCGCTGTCCAGTGATCCACTCCTGGATTACTTTGGTACCTCCCTGCTAAACTTATAGCAAGGCACACATCAGGTCTGGTACACAGCATTGCATACATGATAGAGCCTATGGCTGAAGCATAGGGAACATCTTTCATCTTCTCTCTATCTTCTGCAGTGGTCGGGCATTGAGTCTTACTCAATCTCACACCTTGTAGTACAGGCAAGAACCCTTTCTTTGCTTGATCCATTTTGAACATCTTCAAAACTTTGTCAAGGTATGTGCTTTGTGAAAGTCCAATTAAGCGTCTTGATCTATCTCTATAGATCTTAATGCCTAATATATATGCAGCTTCACCGAGGTCTTTCATTGAAAAACTCTTATTCAAGTATCCCTTTATGCTATCCAGAAATTCTATATCATTTCCAATCAGCAATATGTCATCCACATATAATATCAGAAATGCTACTGAGCTCCCACTCACTTTCTTGTAAATACAGGCTTCTCCAAAAGTCTGTATAAAACCAAATGCTTTGATCACACTATCAAAGCGTTTATTCCAACTCCGAGAGGCTTGCACCAGTCCATAAATGGATCGCTGGAGCTTGCACACTTTGTTAGCTCCCTTTGGATCGACAAAACCTTCCGGTTGCATCATATACAACTCTTCTTCCAGAAATCCATTCAGGAATGCAGTTTTGACATCCATTTGCCAAATTTCATAATCATAAAATGCGGCAATTGCTAACATGATTCGGACAGACTTAAGCATCACTACGGGTGAGAAGGTCTCATCGTAGTCAATCCCTTGAACTTGTCGAAAACCTTTTGCAACAAGTCGAGCTTTATAGACAGTAACATTACCGTCAGCGTCAGTCTTCTTCTTGAAGATCCATTTATTTTCAATGGCTTGTCGATCATCGGGCAAGTCAACCAAAGTCCATACTTTGTTCTCATACATGGATCCCATCTCGGATTTCATGGCCTCAAGCCATTTTGCGGAATCTGGGCTCACCATCGCTTCTTCATAGTTCGTAGGTTCGTCATGGTCTAGTAACATAACCTCCAGAACAGGATTACCGTACCACTCTGGTGCGGATCTTAATCTGGTTGACCTATGAGGTTCAGTAATAACTTGATCTAAAGTTTCATGATCATTATCATTAACTTCCCCACTAATTGGTGTAGGTGTCGCAGAAACTAGTTTCTGTGATGATCTACTTTCCAATAAGGGAGCAGGTACAGTTACCTCATCAAGTTCTACTTTCCTCCCACTCACTTCTTTCGAGAGAAACTCCTTCTCTAGAAAGGATCCATTCTTAGCAACGAATGTCTTGCCTTCGGATCTGTGATAGAAGGTGTACCCAACAGTCTCCTTTGGGTATCCTATGAAGACACATTTCTCCGATTTAGGTTCGAGCTTATCAGGTTGAAGTTTCTTCACATAAGCATCGCAACCCCAAACTTTAAGATACGACAACTTTGGTTTCTTGCCAAACCATAGTTCATAAGGTGTCGTTTCAACGGATTTTGATGGTGCCCTATTTAGAGTGAATGCAGCCGTCTCTAAAGCATAACCCCAAAATGATAGCGGTAAATCAGTAAGAGACATCATAGATCGCACCATATCTAGTAAAGTACGATTACGACGTTCGGACACACCATTACGATGTGGTGTTCCGGGTGGCGTGAGTTGCGAAACTATTCCGCATTGTTTCAAATGTAGGCCAAACTCGTAACTCAAATATTCTCCTCCATGATCTGATCGTAGAAACTTTATTTTCTTGTTACGATGATTTTCAACTTTGCTCTGAAATTCTTTGAACTTTTCAAATGTTTTAGACTTATGTTTCATTAAGTAGATATACGTATATCTGCTCAAATCATCTGTGAAGGTGAGCAAATAACGATATCCGCCACGAGCCTCAATATTCATCGGACCACATACATCTGTATGTATGATTTCCAACAAATCAGTTGCTCTCTCCATAGTTCCGGAGAACGGTGTTTTAGTCATCTTGCCCATGAGACACGGTTCGCAAGTACCAAGTGATTCATAATCAAGTGATTCCAAAAGTCCATCAGTATGGAGTTTCTTCATGCACTTTACACCGATATGACCTAAACGGCAGTGCCACAAATAAGTTGCACTATCATTATCAACTCTGCATCTTTTGGCTTCGACATTATGAATATGTGTGTCACTACTATCGAGATTCATTAAAAATAGACCACTCTTCAAGGGTGCATGACCATAAAAGATATTATTCATATAAATAGAACAACCATTATTCTCTGATTTAAATGAATAACCGTCTCGCATCAAACAAGATCCAGATATAATGTTCATGCTTAACGCTGGCACCAAATAACAATTATTTAGGTCTAAAACTAATCCCGAAGGTAGATGTAGAGGTAGCGTGCCGACCGCGATCACATCGACTTTGGAACCATTTCCCACGCGCATCGTCACCTCATCCTTAGCCAATCTTCGCCTAATCCGTAGCCCCTGTTTCGAGTTGCAAATATTAGCAATAGAACCAGTATCAAATACCCAGGTGCTACTGCGAGCATTAGTAAGGTACACATCAATAACATGTATATCACATATACCTTTGTTAACCTTGCCATCCTTCTTATTCGCCAAATACTTGGGGCAGTTCCGCTTCCAGTGACCAGTCTTCTTGTAGTAGAAGCACTCAGTTTCAGGCTTAGGTCCAGACTTGGGTTTCTTCTCCTGAACAGCAACTTGCTTGCTATTCTTCTTGAAGTTCCCCTTCTTCTTCCCTTTGCCCTTTTTCTTGAAACTAGTGGTCTTATTGACCATCAACACTTGATGCTCCTTTTTTATTTCTACCTCCGCTGCCTTTAGCATTGCGAAGAGCTCGGGAATTGTCTTATTCATCCCTTGCATGTTATAGTTCATCATGAAGCTCTTGTAGCTTGGTGGCAGTGATTGAAGAATTCTGTCAATGACGCTATCATCTGGAAGATTAACTCCCAGTTGAATCAAGTGATTATTATACCCAGACATTTTGAGTATATGCTCACTGACAGAACTATTCTCTTCCATCTTGCAGCTGTAGAACTTATTGGAGACTTCATATCTCTCAATCCGGGCATTTGCTTGAAATATTAACTTCAACTCCTGGAACATCTCATATGCTCCATGACGTTCAAAACGTCGTTGAAGACCCGGTTCTAAGCCGTAAAGCATGGCACACTGAACTATCGAGTAGTCATCAGCTTTGCTCTGCCAGGCGTTCATAAGTTCTGGCGTTGCTCTTGCAGCAGGCCTGGCACCCAGCGGTGCTTCCAGGACGTAATTCTTCTGTGCAGTAATGAGGATAATCCTCAAGTTACGGACCCAGTCCGTTTAATTGCTACCATCATCTTTCAACTTTGCTTTCTCAAGGAACGCATTAAAATTCAACGGAACAACAGCACGGGCCATCTATCTACAATTAACATAGACAAGCAAGATACTATCAGGTACTAAGTTCATGATAAATTCAAGTTCTATTAATCATATTACTTAAGAACTCCCACTTAGATAGACATCCCTCTAATCATCTAAGTGATTACGTGGTCCAAATCAACTAAACCATGTCCGATCATCACGTGAGATGGAGTAGTTTCAATGGTGAACATCACTATGTTGATCATATCTACTATATGATTCACGCTCGACCTTTCGGTCTCCGTGTTCCGAGGCCGTATCTGCATATGCTAGGCTCGTCAAGTTTAACCTGAGTATTCCGCGTGTGCAACTGTTTTGCACCCGTTGTATTTGAACGTAGAGCCTATCACACCCGATCATCACGTGGTGTCTGAGCACGAAGAACTTTCGCAACGGTGCATACTCAGGGAGAACACTTTTATCTTGAAATTTTAGTGAGAGATCATCTTATAATGCTACCGTCAATCAAAGCAAGATAAGATGCATAAAAGATAAACATCACATGCAATCAATATAAGTGATATGATATGGCCATCATCATCTTGTGCTTGTGATCTCCATCTCCGAAGCACCGTCATGATCACCATCGTCACCGGCGCGACACCTTGATCTCCATCATAGCATCGTTGTCGTCTCGCCAACTATTGCTTTTACGACTATCGCCACCGCTTAGTGATAAAGTAAAATAATTACATGGCGATTGCATTTCATACAATAAAGCGACAACCATATGGCTCCTGCCAGTTGCCGATAACTTGGTTACAAAACATGATCATCTCATACAATAAAATATAGCATCATGTCTTGACCATATCACATCACAACATGCCCTGCAAAAACAAGTTAGACGTCCTCTACTTTGTTGTTGCAAGTTTTACGTGGCTGCTACGGGCTTAGCAAGAACCGTTCTTACCTACGCATCAAAACCACAACGATAGTTTGTCAAGTTGGTGCTGTTTTAACCTTCGCAAGGACCGGGCGTAGCCACACTCGGTTCAACTAAAGTGAGAGAGACAGACACCCGCCAGTCACCTTTAAGCAACGAGTGCTCGCAACGGTGAAACCAGTCTCGCGTAAGCGTACGCGTAATGTCGGTCCGGGCCGCTTCATCTCACAATACCGCTGAACCAAAGTATGACATGCTGGTAAGCAGTATGACATATATCGCCCACAACTCACTTGTGTTCTACTCGTGCATAGCATCAACACATAAAACCAGGCTCGGATGACACTGTTGGGGAACGTAGTAATTTCAAAAAAATTCCTACGCACATGCAAGATCATGGTGATGCATAGCAACGAGAGGGGAGAGTGTTGTCCACGTACCCTCGTAGACCGAAAGCGGAATTGTTAACACAATGCGGTTGATGTAGTCGAACGTCTTCACGATCCGACCGATCAAGTACCGAATGCACGGCACCTCCGAGTTCAGCACACGTTCAGCTCGATGACGTCCCTCGAACTCCGATCCAGCCGAGTGTTGAGGGAGAGTTTCGTCAGCACGACGGCGTGGTGACGATGATGATGTTCTACCGACGCAGGGCTTCGCCTAAGCACCGCTACGATATTATCGATGTGTAATATGGTGGAGGGGGGCACCGCACACGGCTAAAAGATCGTTGATCAATTGTGTGTAGAGAGGTGCCCTCTGCCCCCGTATATAAAGGAGCAAGGGGGAGGCCGCCGACCAAGGAGGAGAGGCGCGCCTAGGAGGAGTCCTACTCCTACCGAGAGTAGGACTCCCCTCCCTTTTCCATGTTGGACTAGGAGAGAGGGGGAAGAGGTGGAGGGGAGGAAGGAAGGGGGGCGCCGCCCCCCTCTCCTTGTCCTATTCGGACTGGGGGGAAGGGGGCGCGGCCCTGCCCTGGCCTCCTCTCCTCTCTTCCACCTAGGCCCACTAAGGCCCATTAAGTTACCGGGGGGGTTCCGGTAACCTCCCGGTACTCCGGAAAAATCCCGATTTCATCCGGAACACTTCTGATGTCCAAACATAGGCTTCCAATATATCAATCTTTATGTCTCGACCATTTCGAGACTCCTTGTCATGTCCCTGATCACATCCGGGACTCCGAACAACCTTCGGTACATCAACACATATAAACTCATAATATAACTGTCATCGTAACGTTAAGCGTGCGGACCCTTCGGGTTTGAGAACTATGTAGACATGACCGAGACACCTCTCCGGTGAATAACCAATAGCGGAACCTAGATGCTCATATTGGTTCCCACATATTCTATGAAGATCTTTATCGGTCAGACCGCATAACAACATACGTTGTTCCCTTTGTCATCGGTATGTTACTTGCCCGAGATTCGATCGTCGGTATCTCGATACCTAGTTCAATCGCGTTACTGGAAAGTCTCTTTACTCGTTCCGTAATACATCATCCCGCAACTAACTCATTAGTTACAATGCTTGCAAGGCTTATAGTGATGTGCATTACCGAGTGGGCCTAGAGATACCTCTCCGACAATCGGAGTGACAAATCCTAATCTCGAAATACGCCAACCCAACATGTACCTTTGGAGACACCTATAGAGCACCTTTATAATCACCCAGTTACGTTGTGACGTTTGGTAGCACACAAAGTGTTCCTCCGGTAAACGGGAGTTGCATAATCTCATAGTCATAGGAACATGTATAAGTCATGAAGAAAGCAATAGCAACATACTAAACGATCGAGTGCTAAGCTAACGGAATGGGTCAAGTCAATCACGTCATTCTCCTAATGAGGTGACCCCGTTAATCAAATGACAACTCATGTCTATGGCTAGGAAACATAACCATCTTTGATTAACGAGCTAGTCAAGTAGAGGCATACTAGTGACACTCTGTTTGTCTATGTATTCACACATGTATTATGTTTCCGGTTAATACAATTCTAGCATGAATAATAAACATTTATCATGATATAAGGAAATAAATAATAACTTTATTATTGCCTCTTGGGCATATTTCCTTCACAAACACATAGCTACTGGTACATACCCTCAGCCCCGAGGGTGAACTACTCCCTCCTCATCATGGAGAGCGCAGGGATGATGAAGATGGCCACGGGTGAGGGTTCCCCCCTCCGGCAGGGTGCCGGAACGGGTCTAGATTGGTTTTCGGTGGCTACAGAGGCTTGCGGCGGCGGAACTCCCGATCTAGGTTATGTTCTGGGGGTTTCTGTATATATATGAGAGCTTTTGGCGTTGGGAACAAGTCAGTGGGATCTCCGGGCTGTCCACGAGGTAGGAGGGCACGCCCAGAGGGGTGGGCGCGCCTCCCACCCTCGTGGGCAGCCCGGGACTCTTCTAGCCCAACTCTTTTACTCCATGGCCTTCTCCTGGTCCAAAAATAAGCTCCGTCGAGTTTCAGGTCAATTGGACTCCGTTTGGTTTTCCTTTTATGCGATACTCAAAAACAAGAAAAAACAGAAACTGGCAGTGGGCTCCAGATTAATAGGTTAGTCCCAAAAATCATATAAAATAGCATATAAATGCATATAAAACATCCTAGAAGGATAATATAATAGCATGAATACTTCATAAATTATAGATACGTTGGAGACGTATCATCCATCATCACCACCTCCAAGGAAGGAGAACTGAGTATCGGGTTTGGGCACTCCCCTTGCCAACTACCAAGCTTGGGGGAGGTGCCCCGGTATCGTATCACCATCACACTCCTATATTTACTGTTTTTCTTAGTTCGATCCTTTTGGTAATATCTTGATCTAGTAGAATAAAGTTTTAGTATGATCTAGTTTTGAGTTTTGCTTTATGATCCCTCTTTGTAATCGAGTCCGTGAGCTATATAATATAAAGATTAGTTTTGAGTCAAGGGCTTGATTATCTTGCTATGGTATTGAGGGAATTAAAGAAAGAATAAAAAGAAATAAAGAGATCATATTGATCTTATATAGAGTAATGACTTCACATATAAAGAGTATGATGAATAAAAGTTGTTGAGAGTTGACAAACATAGTTTTGGTCATCATTGCAATTAATAGGAAGTAATAAAGAAAGAGAGGTTTTCACATATAAATATACTATCTTGGACATCTTTTATGATTGTGGGCACTCATTAAAATATGACATGCTAAAGAGTTGATGTTGGACAAGGAAGACAACGTAATGGGTTATGTTTTCTTATATCTGAAATAAAGTATATTGTCATGGATCATCCAACATGTTGAGCTTGCCTTTCCCCCTCATGCTAGTCAAATTCTTTGCACCAAGTAGAGATACTACTTGTGCTTCCGAATATCCTTAAACCCAATTTTGCCATGAGTGTCCACCATACCTACCTATGGATTGAGTAAGATCCTTCAAGTAAGTTGTCATTGTTGCATGCAATAAAAATTGCTCTCTAAATATGTATGATTTATTAATGTGGAGAAAATAAGCTTTATACGATCTTGTGATGTGGAAGAAATAAAAGCGACGGACTGCATAAACAAGGACCATATCACAAGTGGCAATATAAAGTGATGTTCTTTCGCATTAAGATTCTGTGCATCCAACCACAAAAACAGATGACAACCTCTGCTTCCCTCTGCGAAGGGCCTATCTTTCATTCTTGTCTTATACCTTATGCAAGAGTCATTTTGATCTTCACCTTTCTTTTTACATTTTATCCTTTGGCAAGCACGTTGTGTTGGAAAGATCCTGATATATATATCCAATTGGATGTAAGTTATCATAAACTATTATTGTTGACATTACCCTTGAGGTAAAAGGTTGGGAGGCAACACTATAAGCCCCTATCTTTCTCTGTGTCTGATTAAAACTCCATACCCATAAGTATTGCATGAGTGTTAGCAATTGTGAAAGACTAAATGATAGTTGAGTATGTGGACTTGCTGAAAAGCTCTTATATTGACTCTTTCTGATGTTATGATAAATTGCAACTGCTTCAATGACTGAGATAGTTTGTTAGTTTTCAATGAAGTTTCTGATTCATACTTGACATTGTGAATAGATTGTTACTTTAGCATAAGAAATCATATGACAATATATATATGTTGCTATTCTAAGAATGATCATGATGCCCTCATGTTCGTATTTTATTTTATCGACACCTCTATCTCTAAACATGTGGACATATTTTTCGTTATCGGCTTCCGCTTGAGGACAAGCGAGGTCTAAGCTTGGGGGAGTTGATACGTCCATTTCGCATCATGCTTTTATATCGATATTTATTGCATTATGGGCTGTTATTACACGTTATGTCACAATACTTATGCCTATTCTCTCTTATTTTACAAGGTTTACAAGAAGAGGGAGAAGGCCGGCTGTGACGCCCGGATATTCAAGCTACAGAAACCCTCCGCTAATGATGCCGCGTCACCACAATTATTGTTGTTAATCTTGCGATGATTCAAATCCCGTTCAAATTTAAAATTTAAAATCAAGTCAAACAGTTAAAGTTTTCAAACGTTAAAACAAAAATGTTCGGTTAGTGTCAAATATTACATAGGTAATTTTGGTGAAGGAAACACACTTCTACAGAATGCCTAAATATTTTAAATTGAAATAAAACAGAAAAGGAAATAAATGAAAGAAAAAGAAAACAAACCAAACAAAATACAAAAAGAGAAAAGGAAAAGGAAAAGGAGAAGGGCCCCCCACTGGGCCAACTGTGGCCCAGCTGGCCAAGGCCCACCCCACTCCCCAT